>NC_051177.1:126118259-126151569 GCF_013339695.2 Rhipicephalus sanguineus | reverse complement strand
TACCAATTCTCATTTGGGCAGCAGGCAGGCGTAAACAATGCAGCTATGTTATGTTTAATAATGTGAAGAACAATGTGGCATTCAGATATTCTCTCCTATTTTAGATTGGCTGCTTTCTTTTTTCCTTCCAGAATTTGTACCTGTTTATATGGCATATTTTAGCTGTGATTCTGTCTGCAAATTAACTCAAGTGAGAGGAATACATTCGTTCTATGTTCCTCCCTTATAAAATCGGTCGTACCACCTCACATAACTTAGATTGCTTTGAGTTCGTAGTCAACAGAGCCTACTACTGAATGAAATGACGGATGCGATAGTAAAAGCATCGCTTAATGGCGCAGTTATTAAAAACTTCTAAGGGCATCCAAATTCGATATATGTGCAGGATTAGGATGCAATGACGTGAGGTGAGCTTTTGCCTCGCTACTTAGGAGCACACTAGAATTACAACACTTGAAACATCATTGAAACCATAGAAGGGTCAGAAACAAACAATCGCCTCGCAAACACTAGGCTAGGTCGTTGAATTCCATATCTAATTTTTTTTGCACATAGCTGGTCTGGCATCTTTTCGTAATTGTTTATTTTTTTGCACATCAAGAGACAAGGTGACATTTTCATATTTCTTGCTGCAGGCGTGATGAACCACAGTCTGCTAACATTACATGTCCGCACACTCGCAACGGGAATCACAGCGGGAGAAATGATCGCGCTGCTTCACGCACGCTCAAGTTCACGACGCGTTTTACCTAATTTTTTCCCCGTGCCACCTCTGTCTGTATAGCTTCCAGCTGGCTCGTCGGGGACTAAAGAAGAAAGCAATTCGCTTAAAAGCGTGCGCCAAATCCGTTAACTCCACTCGTTCTTGGCGGATTTGTAATGTTTGCGCCAATGATTCGTGAGGTGATTAAACTCTTGATACTGAGCTCGTTCGATGATTACTTGGAAAAAAATTGCGCAGGACGCCTTTAAAGACGTTTCATTTCTGTAAAATGACTGTATGCACAGTTTTCCACCTGCTTAGATCAGATTTAAATCTTCCCATTTCCTTTCTTTTCAGCCTCGATGCTTCGGCACAGCTGGTAGTCGGTTGGCGATATTCACAGAAGTTTGACAAAGTTCAGAGATCTTGCTTACTCTTCTTCAAAACTTTATTATCTATCCTGTACATGGCGCGAATGCGCCGCCTGGCTACTCCCAACGACGGGACCGGGAAGTCGAGCTTCCCTGCCCTATGTAGTGGGCGTGCTGGACAGCCACACTTGCTTGCGATAGGCTGATTTGATGAGCTTTCAAAGCGGTCCTCCGTGGGAGCGGGCCCCAGGATTAGCTCTAACTTGCGCACGCTTCTTTTGCAAGCAGTGCAAGTAATTTATTTCTTTTGCTTCGTACCACTCCCTCATTTCAACCCTAGTTACTTTTATTTTAAAGGTTTCCTTTAAAACTACCCGGTTCTTTTCTCATCATTTAGAGCGGGGGCTCGCCGCAAGTAACAGGATCTATTTCTACTTGTTGCGCATCTCTCTCGATGACGTCGCTTTTCTACGTTTCTCTGCCATCCTCCTCGCCTCCGCTCCTCGCGCGCTGGGGGTGTTTCCGCGGCTAAAGTTTCCAGATTTAGAGGGCAGCTTTTTAAATAAGCATTGCAAGAAGCACCCTCGCAGGCATGATATAATTGGTCGCTGATTCCGAAAACGCAAGAAATTCGATAATTTAAAACCGTTTCAGTGTGCGTGTAAAGGTGAGCCGCGGTATAGTATCAAGTACCACAGTTTCGCCCTTCCGGTAAAACTGTGGCTGTTTATCTGGCGCGTTAATTCACGATTACCATTATCGCTAGGCCTGCCTAGCATGAAATCTCCCTGTACGGTAATGCCCCAGCGGGACGCACTGGGGATCACTATACTGGGGATCAATAGGTTGGCCGCGCCCTTGATGTTTAACAGCGCGGCGTTGCCAGGAAGATTAGTCGTATGTGGGGCCAGACGTCGTGGTGCCTTTGATCGCCTAAGCTAGCATCGTATTTTGCGCGGTACACAGCGTTGGGACGATGCTGAGCCTCCGTCTGGGATAACTTCATAGTTAATCTCGCTCACACGCCTTAGTACTTTGTACAGTCCGAAGTATTTGCTCAGGAGTTTCTCGCTGAGACCTCGTCGTCTAATGGGAGTCCAAACCCAAACTAGGTCACCTTTTCGTAGGTAACTTGCGATGGTGGGACGTTGTACCTTCGTGCATCTGCACACTGCTGCGTTCTTATGTGCACGCGTGCCCGTTGACGCGCTTCCTCTGCGCGCTGAATGTAATCTTCGACGTCAGGAGCTAGCTGCCCGTGCTGGGAGGTGTCGTCATAAGGAATCATAGGCGTCTAGCATGGATTGAACATCTCGACCATAACGAGGCGGAATGGTGTGAATCGAGTCGTTTCCTGCGTTGCGGTGTTGTACGCAACGGTTACGTACGGTAGATTCGTCCCACCTTTTATGCTGCACATCCACGTACATAGAGATCATGTCCGCCAGCGTTTTGTTTTAGCCTTTCTGTCAAAACCGTTAGACTGAGGATGGTATGCAGTGGTCTTCCGGTGGGTCCGTGTAACTCAGCTTGAAGATGTCGTCCAAGAACTTTGCCGTAAACGCTGTCCCTCGGTCAGTGATGATGAATGACGGGGCGCCGTGACGAAGCACAATGTGATGTATGAAAAACTGGGCGACTTCGGATGCTGTCCCGCGCGGTAGTGCCTTCGTCTCAGCGTAACGCGTCAAGTAATCAGTGGCGACAATGATCCACTTGTTTCCGGAGTAACACAAAGGAAACGGCCCAAGGAGTTCCATTCCAACCTGATCAAACGGCGTAAGCGGTGGATCGATGGGTTGTAGGAGGCCTGCAGGCTTTAAGGGTGGTGACTTGCGACGCTGACATTCGCGGCATCCTTTCACGTAGCGCTTGGCACAAGCAGCCAGTTTAGGCCAGTATTATAGTTGTCGCACCCGATCAAGAGTCCTCGAGTAGCCCAGATGGCCAGATGTCGGCTCGTCGTGGCATGCTAACAGGATGTCATCGCGAAGCTCTTTAGGTACGACTAGAACATGAGATCTGCTGCCGACACCGGTGTTTCTTTTGTATAATATGCCCTCTTGTAAGCAAAATGACGGCAACGTTCGCGAAATAGGACGAGGGATTGACGCGGTGCCGCCTTCTAAATGATCAATGATGAGCCTTAACTCAGCGTCCGTTCGTTCTTTAGCGATTAGATCCGCCCCGCTGAGAGTCCCCAGGAAGGCGCTGTCGTCTTCTGCGGCTGCACTTTCAGATTCAAGAGGGGCTCGTGATAGCGTGTCGGCATCTTCATGCTTTCTACCCGACTTGTATACGATGGTGACATCGAATTCCTGAAGTCGCAGACTCCATCTTGCTAATCGGCCAGAAGGGTCTCGGAGGTTAGCCAACCAGCATAAAGAGTGATGATCAGTCACAACTTTAAATGGGCGCCCGTAGAGATAAGGCCTAAACTTCGTAACAGCCCATATTACCGCGAGGCACTCCTTCTCTGACGTTGAATAGTTGATCTCGGCGCGTGACAAAGTGCGGCTCGCCTAGGCGATAACTCTTTCGGTCCCATCTTGAGTTTGCACCAAGATAGCTCCGAGACGAATGTTGCTGGCATCAGTGCGTACCTCTGTATCAGCGTCCTCATCGAAATGGCAAAGTACGGGAGGAGAAGACAATCGATGTTGCAGTTCCGCAAAAGCAGTCGATTGTTCTTCAGCCCATAGAAATGGTGTGTCGTCACGTGTAAGTCTGATTAGTGGCTCCGCAATCTTAGAGAAATTTTCGATAAAGCGGCGATAATACGCACGCAGACCCAGAAATCGTCGAAGACTTTTCTTGTCCGTCGGGGCTGGAAAAGCTGCCACGGCAGCAGTCTTCTCGGGATCGGGCCGAACACCGGTAGCGCTCACAACGTGACCAAGGAACTTTAGCTCTTCGTAGCCGAAATGGCATTTCTCAGGCTTGAGGGTGAGGTCAGCCGATCGAATGGCTTCGAGAACACTCCGAAGGCGACGAAGGTGCTCGTCAAACGTTTCCGAAAAGACAACGACATCATCCAGGTAGACGAGGCAGCTTTTCCATTTGAGGTCAGCGAGAACGGTATCCATCGTTCGCTGGAATGTGGCCGGAGCGGAACAGAGGCCAAAAGGGAGCACTCGAAATTCGTAAAGGCCGTCCGGAGTTACAAAAGCAGTTTTTTCGCGGTCCCGCTCATCGACCTCTATTTGCCAATAGCCACTTTTCATGCCGTGGCCAATATATATATATATATATATATATATATATATATATATATATCAGGAAGCGTCGATGATCATAAGTGTTCCGCAGCGAATTAGTGAGTTGCATTCTGGGTAAGATAAGCTGTATACAAAGGAACAGACCAACAACACACCTTGAACGAGGCCGAGTCTATGCGTTTGTTTCACACTTTTCTCCGGCAATGTTGTTTGTCATTATTAGCACTCGAAAATATTGAATTGCATGTTTTAGCAAATGAATGAAAAAAAGCTAGTGTACAGGCGGGAGCCTGAAGATAGAAACTGTCGGCCGAAGGGAAGTGTATAAAGAGAAATAAGGTGGCCCGAACAGACTTTATATTCCTTTTCAGAACCTTAGTTCTCCGCACCACTATGCTCACTTACACAAATTGGCAACACTGATTTACTCTCCAGTTTCCTCTCTTGCAGGCAGCAGTTCGGCAGCAGTCGCTTATAACGAAACCACGTGACGTCAGCCGCATTTTAAGACAAACGCGGCAAGGATGACAAGGCACCTTTTGAGAAAAGATAGGTCCCCTATCAAAATGATGATCACTCGGTCTGAGACACCCTCATCCCTGTTTATAAAAATTGTATTTCTCTAAAAACAAGTAGCTTATTCAACAAGTCGATCTGTAGATGAAGCGTGGTTACGGTTCTTGGTGCAGGCAAATAGTGCAGTGTTTGCGTTAATATGCAGTGTTTATTAGCAGATGAATGTTAGCAGATGAATGTATTAGCAGATGAATTAGTGCAGTGTTTATTAGCAGATGAATTAGTAAACTGTCGCTCTTTCAAACTGTCTGAAAGTGTTGTGTGGAATGCTTATTATAATATATTTACCAGATAATTTGAAAAAAAGAGAACGTTCTGTGGTAGCAATTCCATATTTGCAGTAAATGAAGGCACAAATTGTTAAACAGCAATATTGTCTGCATTACACTTTGATTCAGTGATCGAGTTGTAGAGCGCTTCCTTCTACACGTTTGATTAACAGAAATGACGTCGCATATATATATATATATATATTTATTTATTTATTTATTTATTTTTTCTATCTCCAGGATTTAACCAGATACGCCTCACAGGCATCCATCATTGGTTCGACAGCAATGAACGCCATACTGTCACAAGCGTTTATACTGGTGAGAAGCATGCAATTTCTCTGTGATTCCTCCACTTATGCACAGCAAAAATTCCGTGCATAGACGCGAGGCACGCAATACAATCTTGATTGCAGATGAAGGAAATACGTAACAGAAAACCACCAATTACCTGACTCCTACGCCGACAAAAAAAAAAGAAGAAAAGGAAGAGAAAGAAAGCTTCACCGCAATTGTTGAATTTGCCAGTGTGTTGCCATTAGTGACTGTTATCAAAGGCAGCGGGGTATGACATAGTCTCCCCCCTCCTCCCCTTGTTTTGAGAGTGGGCTCGCGAGCGCCCCAGCTGTCCCCCTCCGCCGGTAAATACGCCTCTACGTAATCACCGACGTTTCCCGTACAGCCCGGTGTGGTGCATCTATGCTACGGCAAGTGTGGTCCAGTACCGGGAGCGCGAGTGTGCACGACTCAGCAGGCAGAGTGGTGCGAAACTTTGGAGGCAATGCGTTGCCTCCCAAGAGCCCGATCGAGACGACTGAATGTCCCGAGGTTGTATTAGCTTAAACGCTTTCACTTGTCCATTCATTTTGATTATAAATAAATGCAGTGTAACCTCTTGTGTATCGAATTAGTAAGTTGGTTCAATCTGATTGTCCTCATTAGCTGTCACCGAGCCCAAAGTACGAGCACAATGGAGGAGCGGCAGAGCCGGAAGCGACTTTAAACGATCAAGTTCAGGAGTTACTCGACAAAGGCAAAATTTTGGGGATGTTTTGTCGTTATATACCCTTTTCACAAATGTCAGACTAGCTTTCCCAAGGTGCAGTTTGCACAGCTAATTTAGTCGTCGTCGCTTATGCAAACAGCGTGTAGTACAAATACTGGTGTGCAAGCGGTATGATGTGGAAAATGCAGACTCGGCTGTCATGACATAAATATGCATGATAGACAAGCCCTATTGTAGCTAAAGCGTTTGTCTTTGTTTGTATCATATCATGTGGCCATCATTTGGGTTGATGTGCAGACCATAGAAGCGCACCTGCGAACTATTGAAAAAGTGCATATTGAGTGCAGATTACTAGTCTTCACAAATATTTCTCACGCTTGAAGTGTTCGTGGGTGTAATTTCAAGCCAATAATACGATCACTGCAAGTGCACAGCCAATACCCAACAGCTTCGTGAGTTCGTGAAAGAAATGGTTCGTCAATTCGACCCCCTACTGTTTTGTTGCTGTCGTGCCTATGGAGACTACAGCGTAACAGGAAATCTTACCAATTATCATCTTCACAACTTCAAAATGAGAGAGAGAGAGAGAGAGAGAGAGAGAGAGACAAAACGCCATGGTTATCGGATAAGAGCGTTGTTTGTTGCTAACAATAGAAGAGAGCTCTCGTTAAAATGACAAAACCTGACTGAGCTTTCCATGCACCGCAATATTGCGCATCTCAGCTTTGATTTGTCCATTATACATGGCACAGGTCGGATCGGGGCCGATCGGATGTGAACTGCTGAAGAACTTTCCCATGATGGGTGTGGCGGCACGGGGCGGGTGCGTCGTCATCACCGACACCGACGCTCTGGATCGGACGAGGATCAATGGCCGGTTCCTTTTCCGGGCCAAGGACGTCGGCGTGAGTTGCCTATCGCCGTTAAATTGAAAATTTTCCTTGGGATTAAGACCCCCCTAACTACCCACCCCCCTTCCACTTGGCTGACGCCAATGCTAGCAGAAGATCAAGGGCCGGCTGACGGGCTGCCTGGCCAAGGGAAGCGCGTGCGCCGAGCAAGAGAGCACCCCAGGCCATTCTTTATCTTTTTCCATTGGCTGCATGGCGGAAGCCAGCGCCCCTATAGAGCAAGCGAAGTTCTCCGCCTACAGAATGTAGCCTACCTAGCCCAGGAAGCAGTTGCTCCTAGCCACATGCTGAGCCCGGAATACACCAGCTCTCGCTGGTCTTCCAGACTCGGACACTGCAGCGAGACCTCCCATAGCTATTCGCCAGAGGTCGCGAGGGCGCTAATGGCAAGGTGTTTTTTTGCTTCATAGCCTCACCAATTCATTGGTCGGAAAGCGTGTCGGGTACATCACACGATGTCATAAAACAAAAAAAACTGCTGTCTTGCAGACTAAACCACGATATGATTACGAGGCACACCGTAGCGGGGGACTCCAGATTAGTGTTCACCCCCTGGAGTTCTTTAACCTGCACCTAAACCTAAGTAGACGCTTGTTCTTGCATTTCGTTCCCCATCTAAATCCTGCTGTCGTGGCTGGGAATCGAACCTGCGACCGCGAGCTTAGCAGCGCCCCATGCACCTTACCCTCTAAGCTGCTACGACGGTCATGGTGCAAATGTAGAGAAATTGTGTGGGTTATATATTGTCTGTATAAGCATAGAAAACCGGGCGAGTTGGATTGCGCTCATGGTTAACAGAGCGAAAGGACACGGACAAACTCTTTGTCCGCGTCCTTTTGCCCTGTAAACATTTAGCGTTGTGTGTAGATAGGACAAGGTACTCGAAGTGCAAGTGCGTGGATTCGTTGATTACAAGTCGGTCGCCATTATCTTCAGGTTTATGAAGATCGCTTCGGGCACTTAATAAATAGGGAAACAGGCAACTACTTCGACCTATCAATATATTGCACATTTTAAGGGGATAAAAAATTCGGCAGACCCCACGCCTTGTGGGAATCGGTTTCATGCGAAGCAGTCAGCGAGTAGTTCTGCACTGGGTTTTTTTGCTTTGAGCAAGACCTTAGGAGGTGGATAGACATGCTCTTGTAAGTGTGATAGTTGTGTGCACATCGTGGGCTTACCAGGCACATCGACAACACTGGCGTTTAAAGGGTAACTTTGGTCTGACGTAACATCAGCACTCACGTTTGAGCACATACGTCAGTATTATCGAAACAAAGTGCACTTTACGGTGCGATGATGTGAATATCATACGTAACTTTCGGTAGCGTGTTCCTGCGGGGTCGTGCCACGCTCGACTATAGCTTGCTGAATCATAGGAATACAAATGTAATGTTTGTTAGATGGCTGCAAAAGCGGAGACAACACTGGAACCACAGACGTTAACCTGACATGACTCCTGTGTCGTAGGAGTACATACGTAGCGTTTATTGCTTTGCTATACGATTAGATAGCCAGCACCATAACCACAATTGACGTTGCACCGACATTACGCCTGCATACGTTGTTTTGCGAAAGCAGTTTATAGACCTTGCGTGGCTCTGTGGTAGAATACCTGACTGCCACACGGAATGCTTGGGTTCGATTCCTGCTGGGACAGACAGACAGACAGACAGACAACGAACTTTATTGGATCCTGAGGAGTTACTGACAGGACGCCCTAACGGGAGGCCGTTGTAACCGCTCGCCGCGCTCGCGTAGAGGACAGAACGCCGTGACGCTCCGCCCTTTCCTGGGCCCTCTGGATAGCCTCGGGATTCTAACCTTTATTCTTTGCGTTCCTTGGGACAACGCTTCCGATGTCGGGTTTTCCTAACGCTCTCGCACTAAATTACCAATGTCTTTTCTCGCCGTTCCTGGCTGGATGGAAACCGTCGATCACCTGTGGAGCATACCCGAACACCGGGTCCCGTGGTAAACGGGTATGTACCGCACGCGTCTAGAGGAAAGTGTTTGACTTGACAACGTACACGACTGGATTTTCATGTTATTCATGTCGCGACCACAGAGTCATATTCCTCAAATCATCTTACCCTCCCATGCCAATTTTGGTCTACACCAAAATTAAGGAAGCGATCACGAGAGCACGCAGACGTAGGCGGCTAGATAGATTGATAGATACGCAGATAGAAATTCTCAAAGTACTTTGGGCCCGCTAAGAAATGCTTCGCATTTAAAAGGTGTCATATAGCTCCATGAGCTCCGGTGCTTTGTTCGGGTCTGCACAAAACGCAAAAGGGACGCAGATAAAAAAATGTCGTGGAATGAGGACCTGTTTTTCGCGACCCTTTGGTATTTTGACTTGTGCTTCGATAACGTGACGGGATACTGCCTAGCCTGGGCTCTTTATGTGCGCTGTACCACATCAACCTCGTTATCCGAAGGTTGCAGGTTCGGTCACTGCCTGTGGCAAGTTGTCTTCTCGTACACTTAAATTATTCACATTTATATCATATTTACTTCAAATAACGTGTCCTAAACTTTACTTGGCTTCATTATCTGTTGGTTTTCATTTAGGTTGTCTCTAACAATGAAAAGCGAGACCTTAAGTTCCCCTTCTTTCGTTCATTGATAGCGGGGGTCTCGTTTGGCAGGCTTCATGCCAGCTGCCAGCTCGTAAGACCCCGTGCTACATGACGTATGCAGACAAAAAAAACCAAAAAATTACGCCATATCCACGAAGTTAACGATGATGAGTGGGCGAAGCTCCGGAGGTAATCTGGTAAACCGTCAATCCCCGTAAATTTTGCCCACTCGATCATCATACAAAGACCTGACCAACAAACGCGGGGGTCCTCATATATGACGTTAAGCTCAGGGGAACGTTTGTTGCCAGCGTTGCCGTTTTGCCTTTCGAGGGCAAGAGCGCGTTCACGATCGTTTTCATCCATAGCAGAAAGAGAATGTGTGGTCTGGAACGCGCTTACACTTCATGGTCATCAGCGTCATCGTCATCGTCATCACGTGTAGTGGGTATTTTCCACTATACTGGAACGCGCTTATTCTTCATGGTCATCAGTCGTAATCGTCATCATTATCACATGGAGTGGATACATCCCACTATACGTGGCCACTTCCTACTACTACTACTACTACTACTACTACTACTACTACTACTACTACTACTACTACTACTACTACATACTACAGAGGAGGGACAGACCCACACCCTGAGGAGCTTCGCCCCTAAAAAACAGTGTTCAACACTGGCCGTCATGGCTACGAGCGGCGCTGACTAACACTCTAAGATTTAAATGCACAGACATACCTGATAATGTCGACGGGAGGACGACCGCCGCTGTAGCTCAATTGGTACAGCATCAGACGCGTTATCAGAAGGTTACTGGTTCGGTACGTGCCGGCGGCAAGTTGCTCCTTCGTCCACTTTAATTTATTTGCATTTATATTTTAATCATTAAAAATAACGCCTTCTAAACTTTCCTTGACTTCACTGTTTCTTGGTTTTCATCAGCCATACAGGCATTGTGGGTTGATAGATAATTGTGGGAGTCCACTTTTGCCTACTTTACCAGCAGCTACTAGCCGGCACCCATATGGTCTGGCTCCAACGCACAACATCGGCGAGTGATGAGCTATTTCACCACTGCTTTGGTAAATCACCAATGCTCTGGTAAAAAAGGGCCGCCCAGTGATTTGCTTATCGCCCAAAGGTTCCCTTTTGAAATGGGAACCCCTTGCTTAATTTCGAGATAATTATGGCCATCTCTTCCCAACTCTGAAAACCGGCGGATTAATGGAGGCTGCGAACTCGAAGCCGGTGCCTCGTGCATTGAAGGCGAACGCTCAGAAATTTCACTGAGGTGCCATTACGTAAAGGCTACCATCATCTAAAGGGCCCTGTGGCGTAAAATGAGTGAAAGGCGAGAGAGGGGAAAACTTTTTTCATGTGAAATGAATAACACTGGCAACTCGGGTGAAACGGCGGGGGTTTTATATGGCCCTAAACCTTGGGTTCAATAGTTTTGATAAATGACCGATCTTTCTTTGTCGTAGCTTCCACGCAGCTCCCACAGTCCAGCGCTGCCATGGAAGCCGCCATGCGGCTAAATCCCGAACTCGGCGTCGTGGCACACCACGAAAGAGTCGAACCACAAGCGGACGACGTCGGCCATGACACCTACTACGAGTACATCTGCAGGGCGGACAGCGCAGTGGACACAATCGACGAGAGTGAGTATAATCGGCTGATTCCTACGTGTTGATTGGCAGAGTGCAACGGAATAGCGTTTTTAGCTAAATGCATTGTAAGTGAGCTGTATATATCACTGCAGCAATCTGGGCAATGGTAGTTATTGGGTAATATACGTGTCAACCAATATTAAACCAGAGGCGTTAGATAAAAGGGGAGAGGGAGTCTTCGCCCCCCCCCCCTCCCCCAACCCTTCAATTTCATACATTACCAGCACCAATTAGACGCTGGGTGTGTTCAGATAAGAACGTCGGTGCATGTCCGCGCACCCCCTTTTCTTTCGCTGAAAAAAAAATATTTTTCTGTCAGAGTACCTAGGTTAAATTCGACAAAAGCCACTAAAACGTCGAAAAAGGAAGAAAACAGAGAGGCAGGAGCAGAGACAGTGAACACAGGGGTGGCACTAACAACTGACGTTTATTTCGGAAAATTTCGAAAATACCTTCTCCTAAATCCGTACAGCGCATGCGCAAGGCACCCCACTGAATAACAAATCTTAACTACGCAACTCAGTTCCGTCCAGGAAATCGCACTCTTCCCTGTTAAACAACACAGAAGCTGCACCTATACATTTATCTGGACCAAGCTTCCAAATATGATACGCTTCAATGATTTCCCTTTCACGCTGCACCTTAGCCTTACCTAAAATAGAAACATTTTCAAACCGTGGTGTGTACCCGCACAGCCTGCTCCTGCCTCAGTTTTCTTCCTTTTTCGACGTTTTGGTGGCTTTTGTCGAATTTAAGCATGTACCAAATTGCCCAACAAGCAACACTTTTGAGAGTACCTAGGGCCACGAAACCAATCTGTTTCGCCAAAAAAAAAAATTCTGCCTGAGTAAAAAAAAATCGGAAGTCTCCACTCGGCAGAACCGCTTTTCGCGAACTGCGAGAAAATGGGATTTTGACGAGATCATACAAGAGAACTATTGTAGCTGAGGTCCCAAAATTTTTCCTCGCATACCGTGAGTAACGTGTGTAGACAAAATGTTGTCTTGCAGTTTTGTTGCCCATATTTTATGAAAAAGAAAATCGCAAATACTGCACATTGCTCAATAATGCTCTAATTTCTGATAGCCTTGCTCTGCGTCCATAATACTCAGAATTTCCAAAGTTTGCCCGAGTGATGCCACACATTAGATGAATAAGTGTGCTAAATATGATTGCCGAGAAACACAAGCCAAGAATGCTTAAGTGAAGGCCTGTCTCAAAAAATGCAATAATTTGAAATTCAGTTAAAGAAAAGGCCATCTTCGATTTTCTTTAAAATCCCCAGAATTAATGTCAAGTGCGTGCCCTAACTTAATCTCTAAAACATATGTCGCATTATTTTTGTAACATAGAAGTTACAAAGCAACCAAGGCGTCCTAACTGACGTTCACGCGCAACCATTTAAATGAGCGAGCATGTAGCTATAGTTGAAATTATCATGATATTTAGGTCTTAGGTATCTTCACTCGTGTTTGCGAAACATCAAATTGACAGGAAAAACACAAAGAGTTGCTTGAAAGTGCAAATTTGTAAATTTGCGTGTTTGTACTTATCGTAGTATTGTTCCGTGCGAAAGTAATTATAGGAAAAAGTTAGTCTAGATGCACACTGGAGTCGGGTTTTCGCATTGAACAGTTTCTTCAGCCCTAAAGCACACAGGACGTGGGACAGGCATACAAGGAACACTCAGTCTACGCAGAAAGTGTCCTGGAGAGAGCTCCCATGATCTCCGCCTTTTAACGCGATAGCGTTAGAGAGCTCGTTTCGCAGAAATTCCGCCGTCGGCGTCGGTGACGGCGTCGTTTGTGAGCGAAAAACCGTCCGTGACCGAAAAATCGAGAAAGATTCAAATAAAATAAACAATAAAAAACTTCGGTCCCATTGAGGATCGAACCCGGGCTGTTTGCGTGGCAAGCAGGTGTCCTACCACAAAGCCACCAAGTTACTTGTAACTGCTTCGAAAAAAACACACTACATAAATGCCATAAATGCATCGAGGTCCAAAGAGCACAAAGGGGACGTCGCTAAAGCCACCCATGCCACAAATTCCAAGACCGAACTCGTCGAACACTGCTGGACAGCGGGGCATGCCTTCGACTTCAGTAATGCGACGACGCTGGCTTGGGAACAAAGGTGGGGCAAGAGAAAGCTTCTCTAGTCGTGGTTCATCCGCCGCGACAAGTCGGCGTGCAACAACAACCGTGGCCCCCTACCGGATGTGTACAGAGACATATGAGACTATAAGCAGACTGGGTGATCTTCGCTCATTTGGTGCCAGTGCATACTGAGGATGCAACCCGCATAGGTGGCAAAACATCTGTGTAGTTTTTTGTTATATTTTGTTGTGTTAAGTCGGAGTATATTTTTAATCATATTATTTATTTCATTTACATCTTTTTCTATTTTTCGGTCACGGACAAGATGACGATTTCGCGCTCACAACCAACGACGCCGACACCGGAATTTCTGCGAAGCAAGCTTTTTAACGCTATCGCGTTAAAATGTTATGTGCCCGCGGCTTTTGTTTTGTAATTTACTTTATAAGGTGTTCACTACAGTAGCGTTGCTAGGAGTTCTTTTCGGAGGGGGAGGCGGGGTTCAACCAAGCTTTATGTATGTTCGTACGTGCGTTTGTATGTGTGCGTGTATATATACCCATGCAAAGCTGAAAAGTTTTGCAGGAGGGGAAGGGCGGTTATACCCTCCCCCTCCCCTCCCCCTTTACTTATTAATGTAACAACACACATTAATAAGTATGCACTTAGGTAGTGGTTGAAGTGCGCACTAGGGGCCGGATTTCGCTATTGCGTTCAACTCTTAGAGGCGTTAAGGGTCCCCCAGCTTTTTAACGCATGGCGTCGGACGTCCGACCATGACCTTTCTCCTTCACCGCCACCTTGAGAGAAGTTTCTGTTGAGCAAATCACTAAGTTTAGCTCCTCAGCAGCATTTTGCTCAGGAACCAAATTTTAGACAGACAAAGATGCATCTGTGCATTTTAGGCCGATATGTTTGAAGAGGATGAAGCAGTTTCCAAGACGCAGAGAGCTTCGTCTGGCATAAAGCTCATGAACTAGACGATATCGAAATCTTTCATACTCCGAACGTTCCGCATATAGCTAATCCTTTTCTTGCACTTGTTCGGTTAGCAACTGAGTGCAACTGAGCTATATATCTCAGGGGAGTACAATGAGTGCATGAATACTTACATAGGCTGCTCAGTAGAGGACTGGCGAGCAGTCGATGACACGACTGATGGATGTGAGAGCTGATGCGCTGTCGCGATTTCAACCTCTCTGAACAATTGTCGTATCGGGAACCCGGGAGTACATATTTGCAGCTTAAAAATTACGGCAGTACAGACTGTGCTTTTGCAGACCCAGCGCGGTGAAGAATACAAAAAAGGAGAATATATAAATAAATAAATTTAAGAGCTCAGTACGCTTCAGAAAGGTTGAAAGCGCAACAGCTTTCACGTCCGTTAGTCGTGTCGCCGACTGCCCGGAAGTCGTCTACTGAGCCGCCTATGCGAGTCTTCATGCGTTTTTGTACTCCCGTGAGACGTATGGCTGACGTGCACAGCTCAAAGCGAGCGTTTAGCGATATCTGGACAAGCACAAGGAAACGGTTACCTATAAGCGGAACTTTCAGAAGGATGAAAGATTTGGATAACGCCTTGTTCATGAGCTTTATGCCTGAAGAAGCTCTCTCTGTCTTGGAAACTGCTTCAGCCTCTTGAAACAGATCGGCGTAAAATGTAGATGAGTCTGTGCATGTCAAACATTTTGTTCCTGAGCAAAATGATCTTGAGAGCTAAACTTAGTCATTTATTCAACAGAAATTTCTCCTCTGAAGATGGCGGTGAAGGGAAACGTCATTATCGGACGTCCTACTCCAGCCGCAAGAAGGTGGAGATCGTGGGTTACGTCTCCGGGACACTTTTGCATGGACGAAATCTTCCTTGAATGCCTGTTTCACTTCCTGTGTGCATTAGTGCTGAAGGAATTGTTGCATGCGAAAACCCGACTCGAGTGTCCATCTAGACGAACTTTTTCCAATAAATACTTTCGCCAGAAGCAATACTACGACGAGTACAAGCGCGCAAATGCACAAATTTGCAGTTTCAAGCCACTCTTCGTGTTTTTTCTGTCAATTTGATGTTTTGTAAACACTAGAGAACATACTCAAGACCTAAAAACCATGACAATGGCAACTACAGCTGCATGCTCGCTAATATAAGTGGTTGCGCGTGGACGTCAATTTGGACACCTTGGTGGCTTTGCAACTTCGATCTCACAAAAATAATGCAACATGTTTTGACAGATTAACTTAGAGCACGCGCTTGACTTTAATTCCGGGGAGCTGCACAAAAATCGAAGACGTCCTTTTTTAATTGAATTTCAAATTATTGCATTTTTAGTCACGCCTTCACCGAAAGAGACACTAAAGGGGAGAAATGAACCGGATTACGTAGATAAATTGTACTCTGAGAATTCTGATGTCGGTTATTTTAGCAGCACATATTTATTAATAAAAAATAAAATCAAGGCCAAAGTTTCGTTTTTAAATTCGCGCCGAAATCTCCGCGCGTTACGTCACTCATTTCAAAGTGTATTTTTCGTATTTTGGCGACATTTCCTCGAAGACATTTCCTGAAACTTGGTACGTTAAGTCTATAGCCCGCTTAGAGGACAATGTACTTCATTTTTATCGATTAGGAACTACGTATGACCTAGTAGACGCCGCCAAAATATATGAAATGGTGATTAGTGCTGGTACTTCGAGGTGGCGTCGCCACCCGCATTTTCTTTTCGTGCGTTTTCTTGCTCACCAAGCTTCTTCTGGCAGTAAGAGTGGAGTTTTGGGCATTGTGAAATTGTAATTTACTAATACGCGCTAAATCGTTTTTCTCTTTAGTGTCCCTTTAAGCATTTTGGCTTATGTTTGACATCATTCTCGGCAATCATACTTAGCACACTTGTTAACCTAATCTGTGGCAACAATCGGGTGAACTTTCAAAATTCTGAGTATTATAGACTTAGAAGAATAGACTCTTGGGCAAGCTGGTAATTCATGATGAATAAAAATAGCGCGAAATTTTGAAAGCTGGAGATAACTGTGGCAAAGCCTTGCGTTAAACAAGGCAGAGATAAGGTACCTGGATGCGCACATGTGAGGTTTCTGGTTCTGCTCGTAGTGAACATGTGTTTTTTGCTTCCTATATATTTATGTTCTTTCCAATGAAAGTTCAGTTGTTAGCATGCGCGTGTCCCGTAGCTGTTTTGTCCCACGTTTTTTCGCGCTATTTTTATTCATCATGTATTATAGACACGGAGGAAGATCTGAAAGTAGAGCATTTTTGAGCGATCTGTCGTATTTGCGTTTTTTTTATTATAAAATAAGGACAACAAAACTGCAATATAACATTTTGTAAGCGCATGGTACTCGTAGTATGCGAAGCAAAATATTGAGAGAACAGCTACAACAGTTGTTTTGTATGATCTCGTCAAAATTCCATTTATGCGCAATTCGCAAAAAGCGGTTCTGCTGAGAGGAGACTTCGCAAATTTTTTGGCTAAGGCAAAATTTCTGTTTCGCGAAACTAAGATAAGTTTCGTTTCCCTGGGGACTCGGATAGCAAAATATATTTTTTCAGCGAAATAAGAGAGTCTGCGGACATGCACCGACGTTTTCATCTGAACACACCCCATTGCGTTATGTTCTAGAAATGTATTATGATGCTGGAATGAACCTTACAGAAAGAAACTTTCAAATAAACGACAATGCCGTGTTTACTGTATGCACCTCACTCTCAAGCACAGTTATTTCGGTTTGGCGCCCCCACCCACGTCGATGCGCGCCTGTGACACCAATAAATCCCCACTGGGCGAATGGGAAACGTACGTCTCTGCTTCAAACAGAACCTGAACATACACGTGCGCGTTGCACAGTTGTCGCCTGACGGGGAACCGAAACGAAATTTCACTGTGGCTAAGCTCGCTGTGAGTGTCCGCCGTCAAACTTGCGGTAAAAATGCGATGGTCAACATTTTTTTAACAACCGCTCTATGCAGTAAGGCACAAAAGTAACTGGAACACGTTGGACCGAATGAAAGGGAATGGTAATGACATCGATGTCGTGTCGAGGTAGAGATGGGGTGATTTGGAAACGACGCATACTTGGCAAATCAGCGCGAACACGACGGAGACATAAGACGAGAAGGACATAGTACGAGCGCTGGCTAACAACTGATGTTTATTGAAACAAAACAAACACACGAGAAACCAACACCATGCGTGCGCAGGAATTGTAGGACACGTGGAAGAAACTGCTAAGCGTGCGTACTTCGCAATCTAGCAAACCAACAGAAGGCTAAGATATGCAATCATCACCCTTCATTTTGATGAAGAACGCTTCCGTGAGTTCCCGAGCCATTTTATCTCTGTGCTTCATCATAATGGCTGTGTTACTAAACAAAGGTTGCACCCACATCACCTGCAATTATCTGAAAGATGTGATGTCGGCGTTCCCTTTAAGGTATTTTTTTTGCCGGCGGTTTAAGTAAATAGCAAAAAGTATCAACGTCGACGTTCTTTTTTCCTGAAACCTAAAAGTGAGAAGAGCTTGAGCTGCAAGGACTAACTGCCCTGGGCATTGGCTGGTGACACACTATCACTGATCAAGGACAGCGTGTAACATGGATGCAAAATGTGTCGTGCAGGCGACAGCGTAGACCCGAGATGCATCAAGTATTGCAGGAATCTACTGAAATCCAGCCCACTAAGCAACACCGAGAGCAACCACCATATCCTGGTGCCATTCATGAGCCAATCCGACACGCGCTCTCAAGACTCAAGCGACATGAGCGCCATACAATACTTCCCGTCTGATACCTACCACACCGTGAAGGTACGCACGTCTCATTTTTGAAGTGAAACGCTACACTCTAGGTGGTGCTTGGTAAGCTATTCATTGAGAATTCTATTGTCGTTAGCGATCGGCAGAGGCACCGGTTCAGGTAAGGAGCGGGAGGGGGCGAGGGGGGTGTTTCGAAGGTGCGCTCACCTCCTCTCCTCTTCCTCTCCTCCAAGCCGCATGCCCTGTACTATCGATTACCAGCTAATTGCATTCTTTCTACATATGTACCATTCTGCTGGATTGGACCGGGTGTAAATAACGCGTTATATACTTAACTTTCCTACATATTCCGCATTTACTTCCTGTTTATTAGGTGGGTACTTCCCGAGTTACAAAATTTATTATAACTAAGTAAATTTATTTCATTAACGACCCTGCACTCCCGATTACCAGCTAATTGCATTCGTTCTACATATGTACTGTCGGCGTCAAATGAAACCCGAACAGCAGCAAGCCTTCGCAATGGTATAGTGGGCGCCGTTCTGTCATCACCATTGACAGGCGCGCGCATCCGGTTTGGCCGCACTGCGCATATGCACGCCTGTGCATGGTGATAACTGGACGGCGCGCAGTATACCATTGCGAAGGCTTGCCGCTGTTCGGGTTTCATTTGACGCCGATAGTACCATATTGCTGGAGTGAACCGGGTTAGATAATTCGATATAATTCGATCAAGATCACTTTGTGTGCTTTGCCCAATGCGCAGCTAGTGCAGCCTCCAGTCCCGCTTCTTCACCGGGCGGCCCGTTCTGTGGCCCCTTCTCTCCGCGTGGGTTATGGTAAACCTGCGCATATTGAATGTTTTGCTGCTTCAGGTCGATTACTAGAAGGGGGAATGAGGGTCAAGCTTTTGTTCTTTTTTTGTGTTGTGGTCTTTTGTTTCACGCCCAAATCCTCATCACCTCGATGTCAGCATGACGTCACGAATTTCGTATTCTTCTTTATTTTGCGAACTTTGGCCATGTTGGCTCAGTAGTCTTTCCTGAAACGTAGCACATTTCAGGAAACGTCTCTAAGCCCCTGTCTCCCTAAGAAAACCATGCAATATATTTTTAGTGATGTATACGCGATATGCACACTATCGAGCGCAATCATAAAACAGAGGAACTGAGTTGCGCGATGAAAACCTAGAACGCAATGTTCTTCACACACTGGGATAGCCGCCAGTAATTTTCGTTAATGAAATAAAATTAGCTAGTTGTAATAAATATTGTAACTCAGTAAGTACCTGCCTAATAAACAGGAAGTCAGTGAGGAATCCATAGGAATGTTAAGGGGGGAATAAAACCTTGCTAGATACAGCAGTGTATTGCATGTGAATTTTTTTCTGATGATAAAAAAAACCTGCGAAATATAAGATATACCGCGTGACCACGCTCCCGCGTGCATTAAAAAGCAGCGCCCTCAAGTAAGATTACTGCAGACAACAGTTTTGACAGTTGCGTGCTGTCAGAGAGCCTTCTGCGCCTTTATAGTAGAAGGAGCGCCAATATGAGTCAATATTTTTCACAAAATTTTGCCGTGCAATTATGCGCAGCATTCAGCCATTCTTCTCACGTCAGGCTTCCCCCTGTAGATAACGCGGCCGGAGTGCTGTTCTGATCTCGGCCTGCTGCCCCGCCACGATGGTCTAGTGGTTATGGCACTCGACTGCTGAGCCGAAGATCGCGGGATCGAATCCCGGCCGCGGCGGCTGCATTTTCGATGGAGTTGAAAATGTTTGAGGCCCGCGTACTTAGATTTAGGTGCACGTTAAAGAACCCCAGGTGGTCGAAATTTCCGGAGCCTTCCACTACGGCGTCTCTCATAATCATATCGTGGTTTTGGGACGTTATACCCCAGATAATATTATCTCGGGCTTGCTTTGATCAGTTCGCTTTGTGATGACAGGTGTTGAGGTAAAAAATCAGACAACTATCCGTTCATTTTATCAACACTTCAATGTCAGGGCTCGTTTCACAACCAGGCCAAAGAAGCGTGTTGCTTTGGCTGGGACGTGGCAGGTAAAGCGCCGTAATATCCATGTTTAAAAATTTGGTTGAAGAGCAGTGTAAGCGTTGTCCTGTCTGCTTCTTCTAGTCTGTGTTTTTCGGTGCGCTTCAACAAAATTTTCAAACATGAACGTTAACCAACTGGCCCAACTTGCCACTGTAATATCAACGGGGCTTGTTGCTGAGTTAGTTGGTTCTTTACTTGAAGAAAAACTGGTATGGCGCAAAGAAGACGGCTACGAAGCGAAGCCACGAACTTACTGACACGGGCGCCCGTGTCTGTCAGTTCGTGTCTTCGCTTCGTCCCCGTCTTCTTTGCGCCATACCAGTTTTTCCTCAAGCACTGTAATATATACCTCGATCTTTTAAAGACGATAGTCTTTCTTGGGGAACTTAAACGCAGAAATTTTGGTCTGTCTTTCTGTCTTTCTGTTTGTCGGCACGTCACCCCATTCAGCCAACCGGCCAAAGTTGAACCACTTGCTTACCGCCCACCCATCTTGAACTGGTACGGCTGTTCATACTTGTGAACGTTGTCGATCAAAAAGTAAATATTACGCATATCTGAGGCGTAACATCATTTGGTAAGTATTAGGTGGTGTGTTCCTTTAATAGAAAATACATAGATACGCACTTTTAAAGACCTTGATGGTATGCGTTTAACGTTGAGACAGTAACGCGTTTATTGCCACAGCTGAAGCGATCAGCGATCCAAGCCGAGCAAGCCCGAGCGCCAACAACAACCGTCTTCGTCTTCTTCTTTCGCAGGCGTTCTTGTCTGCGCCCTACCATGTTACAAATCACTCCCCCGCGGAAAAGGAGCCATCCTGGCGACCTAAGGAAGAAGTACAACTGGTGGGTCACAATGCGGCTTCAGTCGATCGGCGTGAGCAGTCTCGCGGCCGCAACGACGGCGGTCCGTAGATGATTGAACAGGCTCAATCATATAGTTAACTGGGAATGCTTGACGTAGGACGCGGTAGGGGCCTTTTTACTTAGGCAGTAGCTTTGTGGAAAGGCCAGGAGCGGAGGAGGGAACGCGAAGCCACACCAGCGTTCCAGGCGAATACGACTGAGGAGGCAGGTTTTCGTCGTGACGGTCCTTCTGGCCCTACTCGCCCTACAATGTTACAACCCTAGTTTCTTAAGGTGCGCTGAAAATGCAACTTCGCTGAAACTTGTCTTCCTCCGTGCCCTCTGCACAAGCTCATGTTGTGTTTCGGTTTCGGTTCAGTATTGCATTGTACAAATGACAGGGGGCGCCACTCTGGCATCCCTGTTTTACCCAGGCGACGTGTAAGTAAGAGAGTTTGTGGAGAGTACACGTTGACTGCGGCCGTTTCTTCTCCTTCGGCGCATCGCGCCAAACAGCGTGTTCGGGCTGGCCGGCGTCCCCACCGGTCGCGTTGGTCACCGCCGGTCTTCGCCTGCCGCTGCGCCGGGACTACCAGCCCGCAACACAGCACTCATGTTTCCCGACGTATTGCCAGATGGCGTCCATATCTCACGCAGCGCCTCTTCTATCGTCTTTAGACGACATTTGCAGCGAAGCACGCAGATACGCGGCCAATTTTTATTTTTCGCTTTGTGCATATTTTCTAGAGTCAGGCAACCACACAGTGGGCCCGTTTGAGGGCGCTAATTGCTGACGCGCGTTAGAATCGCTAGAAAAATTCAGAGTACCGCAAAAGCAGGCTGCATGCGGGCAACATGAGGCCGCGGTGGCCATTTCCCATTCCGGGCCGTCCGGCGCGTTGCTAGAGTGCGTAGAGAAGAGACCGATCTTTCCTCCTTGATGCCGTGTTACACGCCGCGGAACTGTGTGTTTCTTCAAGAGGATATTAGGAGTGATTTTGAATCATTGGTGGTTATAAACGAACTGCGCTGTAAGCGGGGCCGTGCGGTGAGCGTTGTCATGTGCTCGCTAACTCTCTTCGTGATTTCATCGGTACTGTTTCGTATCACAGCTATGTTCGCTAGTTCCGGAGCTGTAAACACAGATGCCTGTGCTCAGTGACTTCGTGCAAGACGCTGTTTACTTGTACACTAGGTAAATCTTGAGTGTTAGCGCTAGCTTTGCAGTGCTCGACTGAATCCTTGGACTGAAGCATACCTTGCTTGCACACCTTACTTGCTGTTCAGCCGTTTGATATGTGTAATGGGAGTGATGTATGTATGCTAATTGTAACTTGCGCGCCATGTATTTATGTTTTGGTTTAGAACGCCAGCAGCCGAACGTACGGGCACATCGGTGTGCGATAGCTATTACCGTATTTTATTTGCGAATGCATCCACACCGCACCTAGAGTTGCGTAAGTAACTCGAGGTGCGGTGTGGATGGGGCTACGTCGCTCATGCAACAACTGTGAATTTTGATGAAAAGGGCGTGGTCGTGCGCGCTATCTGGACAGACATCAGCAGACGGCTCCTAAACTTGTACTGTGGCGCCTCACCGCTTACTGCGCGTTGAGGCGATAGACAGCATGAAAACCGCTACTCTCAGAGGAGCGGCCGTATTCCCTTACGCGGGAATTTTGTAGGGTCACGCCAGATCGCATCCTAATGGAGTCAGCTGCTGCCCTTATTTCGTACAACATTCCATTTTAGTGCTCTCGCATTCACTTCTTCGTCTTTGTGGCGAAACTAACTTTATTTCTCACACGAAAGATTTGCACGCAGTGTGTACCTTGCCTAAACTAGCTCAGCTAAATATCTTTTCATTACGCCATAGAGTCCCGAGTGATCCGTTTATAATTGAGACATTATGTCTGGAGTCGGAAAATTCATTATAATCAACTCGCGATTTACAAAAGCGTTATTAACTGCTACTCGAGGGCATTGGGAAGAATACGCACTAGCTTTACTTCGCGCAGCGCAGTTCCTCGTTTATAGAATCTTGGTGCTAGATAGCTGGTATAATTACGCGGCCCTGAACGACGCTGTCAAGATCTATGACGTCACGTCGACTTTGTACATAGAACCACCATCCTTCAAGAAGGCTCTGGTAGAACTCAAGGCTGAGTCGCCAACTGTATTTTCTTTGTATGCGTTTTCTCGCTTTTTAAGCGTCTTCTCATGGCAAGAGCGTTGCTTTCGGTATTCTTAAAGGGTAATTTTATTAACACAATATTCCTTGTTCTCCTTAGTGTCACTTTAACACTATTCTTCGTTTGTTTGCGCCACGCACTTTTTGTGACTGTCGCTGCCCTGTTTCCTCGCTAAAATTTGCACTATAGAAATAATGTTACCGTAATTTGGGTCACACGTGCAAGACAATAGCTATAAAAAAGGCAGGTGCCTCTTTTCGAAGCACTCGCACGCACACACTCGCACAATGTTTTGCCCATTCAACGACAATATTAGAGGTAGCGATGTTTGACCCAATTTCTGCCGACATCTCGCGCAAAAGTCTTGAAAGGCCGCTTTCTGTAATTCTTTGTACCAACTCAACTTGAAAAAAAAATACAGCGATGCTACCCTCCGCCTCGTGGCAATCTATGCAGAGCTCAAGCGGTTACCTGGAGACAGAGGCAAACGAACACTTACCCTAATCCACTGTTATATCACCGAATATACCCCGAGATCTATAACACCAGCATCTGTAAGGTCTGCCAGACAGACACAGCTACGCTTAAGCATATGCTCTGGGAATGCGAGGCTAAAGCCAAACGTATTAATCCCGATGCTCTCTCGGCGAGGTGGGAAGCCGCTCTGCGCAGCTCCAAGCTCGCCGACCAACTCTGGGCAGTCCAGCAGGCCCGTGAAGCGGCGGAGAGGCAAGGCCTTCACGTCCCGACATGGGAGACCTGAGCCCGGGCCGTTAATCTGCCGGACAAACAATAAAGTTCTTTCATCCATCCATTGGATTTGTGAAATAATGATAATAATAATAGTAATAATAATAATAAAAACATCCTTGATACCTCCGTCAGTGGAATCGGAATAACACGAAAGTAAAACGTGCCCTCATAGAAGTAAGTGAATGTTTACTGTACATTGATATAAGAGAGATCGCACAATGTATATTGATGTCTGGCAGCTATAACACCGCTCAACGTGGATGCACCCACTTTGATGCTTGGTGATACATCTCCATGCCGACGACTAACGTCCATGTTCAATGATGAAAGAAACGCTTGTGGTAGCTGTTGTAGTTAACGGTGAAAACGTAACCGGAGAACGAGGTGTGATAGCCAGAAGAGCGCCGCATATTGGACGCAGAACTTGGTCGCCATCCCTCGGCATGTTAAAATGTGATTGAACACCACGGCCAGACTAGAGGGAAACGCAAAGCGCGTCGTGTCGCCCCGGTAGCCCGGCCGCGATTTTTATCGGGGCGAGAGCGTGAGCGGGAAACGCGGTTTTACAGCCAGGTGAGGCAGGCGCGCGTCGCAGAGCTATTTGTGGTTTGGATTAGCGTGATGCTATGAGCGAGGCCGACGCTTTTACGACGCTTGGGCTGAGGTCGCCACCTCGCGGTGTGTTACGGCATTGACAAAATTGAAATTCTATTGAAAACGCGTCGAATGGTACGGATGTGTAACGCGTTGCAGGTGCTAATCGCGGAGGCCACAGTAATGACGAATTACTTTACTTTACCGCTCCTAGAGAACACCACCACCCCGCCGACCGGGAGAGTGGTAGATATTAAAGGCGCGTTTGTAAAGCGCCCAGAGTCTGTGACCGTGGCTCAGTAGATAGCGTGCCCGGCATTCTGTTGTTGCGAACCGAGCGGTCGTGGGTTCGATGCCCATTGACGGAACAATATTTTCTTTGTCATCTGATCGTGTACATTTTTCTAAGTCATTTCCGTGACGGAAATACGTCACTGAAGTGTTGGTGGACCCCGGCATAAAACACTTTCGTGTTAATAATATTAATAATAATATTATTAACAATAATAATTGTATCTGAGTGCACACGTGCGTCAGTGTCTCAGCAGCCAGTGACGTTTTATTATCAGTAGCATGCTTTTATACAGTTGTGGCATGCACAGTGTTGCCAGCTTGCTACATGCTACACGCTTTTTCTTTTAAACAAAGGACAAACATTGTTATTTACAAGTTAAACAAAGAGCAACTGAACAGGTTAATTAGTTTGACGAAATTGTTCATCGTAGTTCAAACGGCAAGGTTTTCGCCTCTCCCTTGTCGACCTGCGTGCCATGGGGCTGGTAGAAGTCGCACGGACAGCCTGCTCGTCCGGAGACGGTGGCTGCGCCCGTAGAGCTGCTGGCGTCACTTCCTCCCTTCTGCATGGTGTGCCGTTGGATTCTAGATGCGGACCTCCACCAATTTCACTTCCCGCTGGCACGCGCACAGATGTCTCACTGCTTTCCACTGGCACGCGCACAGATGTATCGTTGCTTTCCGCTGGCACGCGCACACATTTTCACTGCTTCCCGATGGCGATTCCACTAAGGTTTCACTGCTTTCTGAAGATGAGCCGTCATTCGTCGCACTGCTTTCTGATGACAAACGCACCGGGCACGTCTTCTGCTCGTTGAAAGGTTCCGCTGTTCGCCTGAGGTCTCGGCGGTTTCTTCGCAGCTGTCTTCCCTCTTCTGTGAGAACCAAGTAGGAACGCGGGCACACCAGTTTAAGCACCTTCGCTTTCAAACGCCAAGAGTTATGGTCCATAACTCTAACAGTGTCGCCTTCTTGAAGTAGCGGTAACGGCATGCCCTTTTGCACGTTTTGTCTATGCTTGACGGGCTGCGACTCGAGACAGTGTTAAAACTCGGGCAGTGGTGTACGAAGGTTTCGGTGCATCAAAAGCTCTGCGGGCGACCTGCCGTCTTCGAGTGGTGATGTTCTGTAGTTTAAGAGCCCCAGCCAGAAGTCGCTTGCTGCTCCTCCTTTCTTCATCAATCTCTTGATGACCTGGACTCCTTTTTCTGCGAGGCCATTTGATCTAGGAAAATGGGGGCTGGAAATAACATGTTCAAAGTCAAACATCTGGGAAAAATCTTTGAACTCTTTCGCGGTGAACTGTGATCCTCCATCCGTACAGAGCTGCTTAGGTATCCCGTATCGAGCAAAAATGCATGATAACTTTTGGACTACTGCTTTTGTAGTAATTTCCTGAAGCTCCTCAAAGTCCGGAAAATTTGAATACGAGTCATACACAACGATATAACGTCTTCCAGCATATTCAAACAAGTCTGCTCCTACTCTCTCCCATGGGTGATCAGGTGTATCGCGTAAAAGCAACGGTTCATCGGCTTGTCTGTACGCATGCAGTCGGCAGGAAGGGCACCGCTCAATCATAGCAGTTATGTCGTCATTCATTCGAGGCCAGTACATGAGCCGTCGCGCTCGGGCTTTACACTTTCCAATACCCAGGTGGCCGCGGTGCAGGCGCTCTAACATTTGTTTGCGCATTGAAGTGGGAATGACAACTTTTGTTCCTTTGAGCAGTATGCCCCTGACAACAGATAGCTCATTTGCGCATCTTTTCAGCTCACCTTCGATGGGCCGCGAAGCTTCCAGCCTTTTTATCACGATCTGCAGTTCGGGGTCTGTTGCGATAGCCTCAGCTAGCTGTGCCGTTGTTTTAGGACTTACTCGATCAGACAAGATGCTTATAGCGTGAATTTCAACATCCTCGGAAGAATATTCCGGCAATTTCTGCCCCTGAATGCGAGAGAGCATGTCCGCTATTATCAGCTTCTTCCCAGGAACGTGCTGCAACTGGTAGTCATATTTTAACATGCGCAAGAAAAGTCTTTGCAGTCTTGGCGGTATATCACCGAGTCCCTTTTTAGAAATGGCTATCAAAGGGCTGTGATCAGTTTCTATGACTATCTGCCTGCCCACGACAAATTCGCTGAACTTTTCGCACCCAAAAACAATGCTCAGTGCTTCCTTCTCTATCTGCGCGTACCTGCGCTCCGTGTCTGTTAGCATTTTGGAAGCATAGCCTACCGGACGCCATTCTTCACCATGCTTTTGAAAAAGTGCAGCTCCTATAGCGAAAGCCGATGCGTCAGCGGATAGTTTTGTAGGCAGTGAGGCATCATATATTGCAAGAACAGGAGCTTTCGTAAGCATTTCGCGTACAAGATTCCATTCCCTGTCATGCTCGTCTGTCCATTCAAAAATGACATCGTCCCGTAGCAAGGCACGGAGCGCTTTCGTGTGATTGGCCAAGTTTGGCAGATACTTAGAAAAGTAGTTCACAGCGCCTAAGAGTCTTTGCAGGTCTTTTTTCGTTGAAGGCGTCGGGCACTTCACGATGCATTTAACCAGGCTGTCATTTGGTTCGATTCCAGAAGAGCTGATTTTGTCACCCATGAAGTATATTTGGGACGTTGCAATCGTGCACTTATCTCAGTTAAGAGTTAAACCAGCGGCTCGTGCAGCGTTCAAAGTGTTATACAGCCTCTCGGTATGCTCTTCCAGCGTGGCTACCCAAATTATGACATCGTCCACGTAGACACGCACGCCGGGCAAACTGTCAAAAATTTCTGTCATCGTCCTCTGAAAGACCTCCGGCGCCGAAACTATCCCAAATGGTAGCCGTAAAAAGCGGTAACGTCCGAAAGGGCTGCTGAACGTGCAGATTCGCGAAGTATCCTCGTCAAGCGGGATTTGATGGAACCCGCTATTTGCGTCCAGTTTGCTGAAATATTTCGCACCTGCAAGCTCGCTCTCAATCTCTTCCCTTCGTGGAAGGTGAAAGTGCTCCCTCTTGATCGCTTTGTTCAAATTAATAATATCTGGGGTTTAACGTCCCAAAACCACGATATGATTATGAGAGACGCCGTAGTGGAGGGCTCCGGAAATTTCGACCACCTGGGGTTATTTAACGTGCACCTAAATCTAAGTACACGGGCTTTGTTCAAATTCCTCGGATCCATGCAAATACGCAACTTTCCGTTCTTGTTACGGACAACTACCAATGGGCTCACCCAGTCAGATGGTTATCTAGCTTTCGTGATGATGCCAGCGGCTTCCAGGCGGTCCAGTTCTGCCTTGAGTTGGGGCCGTAGTGCCAGGGGAACACGCCTTGCAGGCTCCGCCACTGCCCGGGCGTCGTCCTTCAAGGTCACTCTGTACTCCCGCTGAAGCTTGCCGGTACCTGTGAACAAGTCTTTAAACTCCATTTGTATGCGCTTAGACAGGTTGCTCTCCCTTTTGACGTCGTGAACGGCGTGGTCAACACTAACCAAACCAAACTACTCACAGGCTTCAAGCCCGAGTATAGCCTGCCTTCCTTTTTTGACGACAAAAAACTCGACTGGGGGATCCTAGTTGAACAACGAGGTGGACTTTTCCCAAGTGCTTAATTTCGTTTCCTTCGTAGCTGTGCAGAATAGCTTTAGTTGGTAGCAGAGGCTGTCGAGATTTCAATGTCTCGAATATACCAAGTGGAATTAAGTTGGCTTGAGCACCCGTGTCAACTTTCAGCTTTACGCCACGGCCAAGTATGCGTGTGATAACCAGCCAGTCCCGGTTCGACTTAATCATGCCGCTGCTGCCTGCCGCGAAAATTTCAAGCACGCTGAAATCGCTATCGCTGTCCTGCGTTACATCGTTTCGCTGGTCAACGTTATCCACCTTCGGCGGTTTCGTTCGGCAGCGCACAGCGAAATGGTTTGGCTTGTTGCATTTCGCACAAGTCTTGCCATAAGCAGGACATTGCCTAGCCTTGTGCACTCTGTCGCAAAACCCGCATCTGCTTTTACTTTGGTATCTATCCTGGTGTTTGTCCTTGACGTGCTTTACCGCAGAAACACTTCTTTCTTCGCTCCATAATTTACTGCGTGCAAGTGCAACTTCCTCTGCTTTTGCTCCCTCTACGGCCATCTCGAGGGTCAAGTCTTTCTTAGATAGCAGCTTTTCACGCAGGCTCTTGCTTGCGGTTCTGAAAACTATCTGGTCCCGTAACATGAACGCACGTAGTGTGCCAAAATTACAGCTCCTAACCTTCAACTGCAGGTCCCTGTAGAATTGCTCAAATGGCTCGCCATCCGCTTGGACTCGGCTGCGAAACACGTACCTCTCATTCGTCTCGTTGCTTTGCGGCAGACTGTAGGCTTCGAAGGCTTCCACCAGCTTGTCGTAGTCGAATTTGTCTTCTTCGCTGATGTTCAAGGTGTTGAACACGTCGATGGCCTCTTGTCCGGCAAGATGAAGGAAGATAGCTGCTTTCTGCGCCTTGGTACGTGGTTTCTGTGGTTCCTGCGGCTCGGTGGCGGCAAAATACAGCTATATACGCTGCTTGAACTTCACCCAGTTGTCCGGAACATTTTCACCCAGCCGTAGCGGCTCCGGAGGCGGAAGCTCTGCCATGGCTTTCGAAGTGGGCGTCAACGCGGGCTGCCCACTTCTGACACCATGTATCTGAGTGCACACGTGCGTCAGTGTCTCAGCAGCCAGTGACGTTTTATTATCAGTAGCATGCTTTTATACAGTTGTGGCATGCACAGTGTTGCCAGCTTGCTACATGCTACAATAATATCTTACGTTTAACGTCCAAAAACCACGATATGATTATGAGAGACGCCGCAGTTGAGGACTCCGGAAATTCCGACCACCTGGGGTTCTTTAACGTGCACCTAAATCTAAGTACACGGGCCTTAAACATTTTCGCCTCCGTCGAAAATACAGCCACCGCGGCCGGGATTCGATCCCGCGACCTTCGGGTCAACAGTCGAGCGCCATAACAATTCGTGAAAGGAAACGAAAACAAAAACAAAAGAAGGAATACAAGTAATCAAAGAAAAAAATATATCTATATATATGTTTTTTTTTTCGCAGTGGGCGCGGGAGCTTTTTGACGAGCTCTTCATCACGAGTGCTGTGAACGCCGCTCGTTACTTACGGTGAGTATAACGCTTTGGGGCTTGCGTCGCGCTTTGTTCTAGGCTGAGCGCATCCTATAAAAGCGAATTAAGGAACCCCGTATATATTTAACCAACCGTTATTAAGAATCAAGTGTCTGAAATTCAAACGAAGAGTACGGAAGGATTAGCGAGCAAGCTGTCAGCGGTTGTACTGGTCAGTCTTGGAATCCGACGTGTATGTGTATTTGACTTTTGCCATGCGATCATTGTTCTACGAGGGTGCTCTTGATCCTGACATAATCTGAGGTGCTGCTGCATGGTCACTTTTAATCGCGATTTTGCTACCGTCCCAGCCAATGGCCCTGATCGCGATCAAATGTTCCTCTGTGACACTGGTATTATGGCACGGTACGAAAGCGAGCTCGAAAGCACGCGGAAGTTCAGCCATCGAGGTGATGGCGGTTATGATGGTGAAGTTCCATAACACACAATTCGCTGGAGGCGCACATAATATTTCCGAAGGTTTTGAGGTGATTCTGAACATAAGCCTCCTATGTTCCAAAAAAGCTTGATCACTCGCCAGATGTCGGCTATGTCTAATTACGTAATCTGAAATTGAACTGCTGTACGAGTTGGCTGGGCGAGTGGAGTATTGATTAGTCAATACGCGCTAAGAATATTAGCATTTTGATGAGAAAGCATGGAATGTCGGCCTCATTCGCGATTAAACGCTGTACGTATGTTGTATCACGTCGGTCGTCTTTCCATTACCAGCCTGCATTTCTATTGTTTTGATTTAAAAAAAAAAGACGGGAACGGTGGCCCGCGGGCTTGTCATATATCGATTTCATTCTTTATTCGCACGTCGCAGGTAAACGAAGAATAAATCGAGCAGCATTGCAGAAACCCTGTATCATTTGCTGAAAAACATAGTGTGCAACTCAATATGGTATGTACTCGACCAGTAATTATTTTGATTTACAAAATACTACACACCCCATGCCAATGTCCAAGGTAAGGCATACGACTGACGGAACAGGTACAACGCTTAATCTAGAATGAGGCCGACATTGCACAACTTCTCATCAAAATTCGAATACCTATAGCCCGTATTAACTAATACTCCACTCACCCAGCCAACATGTCTCTCTGTTTCAGTTTAACTCCAGAGTTCGTGAGTAGAGTTACTGTATATGCTACCCTTAGGTAGCAGAACAGTAACCTAAAGATAGCATATACAGTAACTATATTCGTGACTTAACTCGGCTGACGTCTGACGAGCGCTCAAGCACGCCCGATTACCAAGATAGGTTCTTCAGGAACATAGGAGGCTTATTTTTGGAATCATCACACGGTCTTTGAAAATGTTACGTGAGCCTCCAACGAACTGTCTATTATTGAACTTCACCGTCATAACACCCGCCACCACGATGGCTCAAACTTCTGCATGCATTCGCGCTTGCTTTTACACCGTGTCATAATACAGCTGTCACACGGGCACATATGATGGCTATCAGGGCCGATACACGATTAAAAGCGACCATACAACAGCAGCTCAGATTATGTCGGCATCAAACCTGCGTTCACATGTGCTCGTGTCGGGCTCTTGGGTCCATCTTCCACACAGTCGCATAGTGTTGTCCATAGAGGATAGAGGACGGTAGAGGAAAGAAAAGAAGGCCGAATGGCGTCAAGGAACAAACATACAAAAAAAGCCGCCCCGCTCCCGTCCCTCACTGCACCTCCGGAAAGAGAGACTCCGCTTTCGGGAGCGGCCGTATTCCCTTACACCAGCGTTTTGTAGAGTTACGCGAGATCAGATTCAAAAGAGTTAGCCTTTCTTCGCATAACATTGCGATTCATTGCTATAGCATGTCCCTTAAATTCAAGGGACAAACTTATCTCCTCCCCAACTCTACCTCGCGACGGCAGCGCCGATCCATGGAACACCGCGCCGTCCACGCGCCGCCGCTGGGGGTGGAAACACCGGCGCGCCGCCGCTGGCGATTTCTGACCGGCGGACAGGTCTAGGCAAGACCGAGCATTGCTCGCGAAATTCATGCGGAGGCGTCAACGCCGCCAAGACACTGTGAATTTCATTTTGCGATACCGTTTGCCACTGTGCTGAAGAGCTTTGATAGTCCGTCGTATAAGCAAAGATCAGTGTCAGTACATTTTCTAATGAAGTGTTCCAGCTTTAATAGCTTGAATAATGATAATGACTGCAGGAATTATTCAGATAAAAAGTAATAAATCATTCGCGTCTCGGTGAGAGTATTGCCATTAAAGCACGCCGCTTAATTTTAGTGCTGGCGACGGCGCAAATGATTTCTTGAACCCGTGCAGATTCAACAGTGTAGGTCTATGACAATTTTGGCTGAATACATACCTTTTATGTTAATAAAGTACGCACGTTGGTCGTATGTGCTCCGATAGTGATGTACCATTGCGTGCTGTGATTCTCGCCCTTTAAATATAGTAAACGTAGTTGTATCTCCAGAGCAAAAGAACAGTAACCGCTGGTAGAAAGTATTTCGTGAGTTTGTCCTCTTGCCTCGTGCGATACGCTGGCGCTTCGCAAAATTTAAAAGAACATGGGAGGGGGAGAGAGTTCAAGACATTCAGACCTTTGTCCTCACCCATGATGGAGCACCGCATGTGAACACCAACCCATCTTAGAGATTCACACCAACTAACCACGCGCACACATTAAAAGGAAAACAAATTAACTTCCCATATATTGCGTTTAGTTTCCGAGATGAAAAGTCCTTGCACAGGAAATGTCAGTAGTCCCAAAGTTTCGACAAGCGTTTCGACGCCCCCTTTTCTATGATTTTTTATCTCTTCAAGCCTGTCTTTTCCATCCTTGTATTTTACGTCTGTGGGCGAGTTAGCAAAGCGTACAGATACACACAGCGAAGAAAATCAGTTGTTTCTATAAAGAGGACGAAACCAATTGTTGAAACATAGGTACCAGCGACGCCCGCTTTTCTATGATTTTTTATCTCTTCAAGCCTCTGTCTTCCCCTGAACGTCTGGCTTAGTTTATCAGAATAATGTAATTATAGTACAGCTGCATTAAAAAAAAGACAGCTCTTCTAATTTCACACGATACTTCTCGAACCTCTAAATAGGGCCTTATGTCCAAGCCTGCCTTGCTTGTAGCTTATAGGCAGCTATTTGTACTACTTGCTTTAGGAAGTAGTACGACACATTTAGAAATTTGACGTCGCTGTTTTCTGTTTGCGTGTTTTACTGGTGTTCCGTATTTTACGTTGTTGTAAATTTTTAAGCGCTT
>NC_051177.1:126098626-126118159 GCF_013339695.2 Rhipicephalus sanguineus | reverse complement strand
CTATGAATACCACCAAAATATATGATGCCAACTTGAAGCTTGATTGAGCGCTCACTTAATGCAACTGGCATAAACTTAAACATTACAATATTGCAACACTTGACAAGTGAATGCATTAATGTTAAATTAGTGTAACGAGATTGTCATACACTTGCACATTATAAAATTCACAGTCGTTCACTATGGTAGCACCACCCTCTTCCTCTGTTCAGGCAACTTCGGTTCCTCGACAGAAGTGGGGCCAAGGTGTTCTTTTACATTCGTGGCCAGCGATTTGTGACAGATGAAGCCTGCGACAGAAGGACAGGGCACGTTATAACTAAAAGATCCACGAGAAAAATATAACAAACTTTGCACTCGTCACGATGAAATTATTTGATTAGTTCTGTATGGGTATAACTGCAGTGCATGACCAGCACATTGCGTTACCCAGTAAAATGCAAAAGAGGGCAGAACGAAAAGCACAGCCACACTTACTGACAAGCAGTCTACGACAGAGCGCTCTTTTGACAGTAAGAAATCACGAAAGAGTTGAACAGTTTCACAGTGGTATTCTAAGGTACAGTCACAGTTCGTAGACGCGAAAAAATAGCAGACATCAAACGCCTATTCAGAGCTGTTTGATTTAGTCAGCATGTTGAAAAAAGTTAAACAAGTTTTCCCTAACTTAGCCGCGAAGCTGATTGACGGCGTGTTATAAATGGGCTAGGTGCTTACCGGCAAACAAGCACCCAACATCACATGCAATATAAGGGGAACCACCAATCACACAAGACATCGAATAACTCATCTGGAATACAAATCCTATTAACTTGTAGTGAAGTTCTAAACAGCAGGACGGGGCAATGTTAACGTCCAAGCTATGGAACGCGCAAACAATGTAATAATATCAGGAGTTTAACGACCCAAAACCATGATATGATTATGAGAGATGCCGTAGTGGAGGACTCCGGAAATTTCGAACACCTGGGGTTCATTATGTGCACCTAAATCTAAGTACACGGGCCTCAACATTTCGCCTCCATCGAAAATGCAGGGGCGCCGCGACCGGGATTCGATCCTGCAAAAACTTCGGGCGCCATAACCACTAGACCACCGTGGCAGGGACCAACAATGTAAGAAAGAATATGGAAGTCACTGAGCATTACAGTACAAGGAACGTGCTGCAAAATTTGCTTTCATCTGGTGACAGATAGTCAGCACGCCATTAATAGATATGGCAGCAGTATTAACATTGCTCAATGATAAGACACCTGATGGGTCTCTTTTTTCCTTTCCTCTGTGAAAATTACTTTTTGAAACTGCAATATATGGCTGGGATTTTAGTAATAACATTCAGTCGTAGTCAGCCTCTGGCTGTGCTCTACCAGTCTTGCTCTTTCGTTATTGCTGTTCTGCACATCAAGGTAAAGAATAATACTTGAATGCCATAGTCCGCTGCCAGTTCAGTGGCACAACTTGGTTAGGGCAAATACAAGCCTAAGACGGCACTCTAAACACACAAGCATGCATACCTTAAAACTTGTTTACAAGTTTTACTTTATCATGAAACTCTGAAAATCAAAATTTGTTAATTCTGCTCGCATGGATGTCCCAAGTTTCCTCAAACAGTGAGATATCCTGCTATGGCCTGTGCAGGTAGCTGACAATTTTTTCAGCACATCCTACCAGAAAGCAGGTGGCCACAAGCATGAATGGCCAAGTGGAACATGTATATGACATGCACTTGCTATTACATATTGTTTCCTGTCTTGGAGTTGCTCGCAATATAGGAGCAATAAGTCTCTCAATTGAAAAGATGTAAATGGTCGATTTGTATTGATGGAAACAAATAAATACCATTTAATATGGCCTTGTCCAGACTTGCAGGAAGAATGCTTCCATCTTTCACAGCAAGCTGTCCACCATTTCAGTCTCTTCGCAGCTGTCTATGCTGGATACATGCATAACAGATACCACGAAAAGTTCCGTCAACTTGTGCACAAAGAGTCCTTACAGTACACAAGTAGTAATAGAAGTAATAAGCCATCATTAAGCATGATGGCTTAACACAGGCATATCATTATTTACCATAATTGTCCTCGAAAATAGGCCCAGGATGCATTAAGACAAGTATTAGAGTAGCAGTGGGTCACTGGCAAATAATTGTAATTTGATTAGTTGTCGAATTTTGCTACAATTCTGTATTAAAAAAAGGGTGAGATATAAAGCTTGCCATATAGGTAATTTGAACACAAGAAAACTCCAGGAGCATCCCATCAAATATAAATAATATACGTGTGCTCAAGTGCAGAATGGATGACAATGAGCCCATTTATTGTATGACATCATGAATGTGGAGATTTTAAAAAAGCTTAAGATTCAGTAAAAGAGCAAGAATGCCAGACGGGACAGAAAAGATTGAGCACTGTCAGTTTTTCTGTCCCTCTGCTGTTCTTACTTTCATTAAATTTTGGGCACGCTTTAGCAACATGCCCGATTTTCCTCTCTCTGAAACAACTATCCTTGCTGTACTAAAGTCCATTCTTGTGCAGACCTGGTCCTGTAGACTAGAAGTGCCTGTTGAATTTAATGAGCCCTTGATCCATTCCCGTTCTTTTGTTCTTTAATAGCGAGGGCCTCGTGCCAGCAAACTTGATGCCCTCAGGTAGCACATGACGGTTTATTGATCAGCTACCAGCTTGTAAATTTCACGGGCTATGCGACACCAGTATGACTACGAATGCTGGTGTGGCCCTGCCGGGATTACACACATAGAAGTGCCCAGTGGGGTGGATGAGAGAACGACTATGTCGTAGCTAGAGTGGTGGAGTATGAGATGCAACACTTTGTTGTAGGTTCAGCCCTGGCAGCAGAATATTTGTATTTTTGTCTACATTAATTCCTCTTTATGTCATAATTACTACACTACTTTTAAAAACTACGAATAATCTCCCTTATACCTCCCTTGGTTTCATCAGGTTTTGTCGAACAAAAAAACTGAGCCCCTTGATCTATTCCATTTTTTAAATGCGAAGCATTTCTTAGCGAACCTCAGGCACTTTGGCCGTTTCTATCTACGTATCTATCTATCTATCTATCTATCTATCTATCTATCTATCTATCTATCTATCTATCTATCTATCTATTCATCTATCTAGATGATAGATAGATAGAAGATAGATAGATAGATAGATAGATAGATAGATAGATAGATTAGATAGATAGATAGATAGATAGATAGATAGATAGATAAAGATAGATAGATAGATAGATAGATAGATAGATAGATAGATAGATAGATAGATAGATAGATAGATAGATAGATAGATAGATAGATAGATAGATAGATAGATAGAAACGGCCAAAGTGCCTGCGGTTCGCTAAGAATGCTTCGCAATTAAAAAATGGAATAGATCAAGGGCTCAGTTTTTTGTTCGACAAAACCTGATGAAACAAGGGAGGTATAAGGGAGATTATTCGTAGTTTTTAAAAGTAGTGTAGTAAATTAGACATAAAGAGGAATTATGTAGACAAAATACAAAGATTTGCTGCCAGGGCCTGACACCTACAATAAAGTGTTGCATCTCATACTCCACCACTCTAGCTACGACATAGTCGTTCTCTCATCCACCCCACTGGGCACTCTATGTGTGTAATCCGGCAGGGCCACACCAGCATTCGTAGTCATACTGGTGTCGCATAGCCCGTGAAATCTACAGCTGGTAGCTGATCAATAAACCGTCATGTGCTACTGAGGGCATCAAGTTTGCTGGCACGCGGCCCTCGCTATTAAAGAACAAAAGAACGGGAATTGGATCAAGGGCTCATTAAATTCAACAGGCACTTCTAGTCTACAGGACCAGTTCTGCACATGAATGGACTTTAGTACAGCAAGGATAGTTGTTTCAGAGAGAGGAAAATTGGGCATGTTGCTAAAGCGTGCCCAAGATTTAATGAAAGTAAGAACAGCAGAGGGACAGAAAAACTGACAGTGCTGAATCTTTTCGTCCCGTCTGGCATTCTGCTCTTTTACTGAATCTTAAGCTTTTTTAAAATCTCCACATTCATGATGTCATACAATAAATGGGCTCATTGTCATCCATTCTGCAACTTGAGCACACGTATATTTATTTAATATTTTGATGGGAGTGCTTAACATTAATTCTCTTTACGGGTATGTGCCACACGTGACTGAGAGAAAGGGTTTCATGACGTAGGCGACAGGCGTTTTGCGTTATTCATGTCATGACCAGTGAATCGTGTTCTTCATACACTGATCCCCTGCCACGCCAATTTTGGTATCTTACAAGTTATGGAGACGACGAGGAGTGCGCCAAGACGTAGGCGGCTAGATAGATAGATAGATAGATAGATAGATAGATAGATAGATAGATAGATAGATAGATAGATAGATAGATAGATAGATAGATAGATAGATAGATAGATAGATAGATAGATAGATAGATAGATAGATAGATAGATAGATAGATAGATAGATAGATAGATAGATAGATAGTAGATAGATAGTAGATAGATAGATAGATAGATAGATAGATAGATAGATAGATAGATAGATAGATAGATAGATAGATGATAGATAGATAGATAGATAGATAGATAGATAGATGATAGATAGATAGATAGATAGATAGATAGATAGATAGAGATAGATAGATAGATAGATAGATAGATAGATAGATAGATAGAAACAGCCAAAGTGCCTGAGGTTCACTAAGAAATGCTTCGCATTTAAAAGAAAACACACACACTACATGCATGCTGTGCGACTTCCCGTTAAGTTTGATGTGTGTACTTCCTGTTACTGCCAGTATCCATAGCGTGATTCACACAAATGCATTGCTTCAATGGGCATCCAGCACACATCTAGGTGCTACTAGCCGCGACCTTGCGAAGCCATAAGGCAACTGTGCTAATTACTTGCAAAAACGACGCAGCACGGTAGACGCCGACGCAACCAGAGACATATGCTCTGAGCAGTATAGCGTGTGCATGACAGCATTGTGTCTTCCTACCTGCGTCCCCGTCTACCTTTGCAAGTTAATTCATTATACCTATGCTTATGGAACTATAACTTCAATTGCATTTACACCACAGAAAGGGTGTGGAACGACCAGTATGTTTAAAAGCGGACCCACTTTTACGGCGACAAGGCAATGTGCAAGTCGCTCCAAGCGACGATCTCGTGCAGCCAAGTTATAACCGCTCAACAACACAAGGCGTGCGTGGCAGGAGCACAGAATCCCGTAATGGAACGCGCATTCTTCAGCTTCTTTTCAACTGTAATCAACGCACACGGCGACCGCTCCATAGAAAGGTATAACGAAGAGCACAGAAAGCAGCGATATTAGCACAATGCATACTTTTTTAGCAGGTCCTTTCACTTGCGCAGCATCCCTTCTGTGGTAACTGGCCGCCCGCCCAGGCACTCTTACCTGCATGAAAGTTTTCATGCACTAAGGTAACTCAGTAACGCAATTTGGTAACATTCTTGAACTCACCGAGGTGTTGTATCCGCTGCGGCGACTGTCTCGTCAAACGGCCCGCGCTTGCGATCTTATTCAAAGCTCGCGTCCGTTGGTTGGTGCCACGACGACGCATCGCCGCCGTCGATTCCATGTCAAACAACGACCCGAACGTCCCGACACGCGATGTAAGTAGTACGTGTTCATTCAACAACGATAACCGCACGTAATATTGATAAACACGTTAAAAATAGATACGCGAAACACCACTTCGTTCGCAGCGATCGCAGGCAGCCTTTCAACGGAACCCGTTTGAAAATTGAACCAGCCTGAGCGTCACGTGTTCACTAACGTCTCTGCGCGTGCGCGTTTTCGGTTTGAACTGATTGGCTCTCTCGCTCAGCGGGCGATTTGAATCCTTGAACTGAGTTGCGGCAACTCTCTCTCCCTTCCGTCTACTGCATCTCCCTGTTCATGGCCTCCGATACGCCGGCGCGCAATCTTGGAGGCCATGGCTTCTTCACCACTTCTTTCTCGGACGCGCGCCTGTACTGTACTGTACAATCGGACGGCCGCAACGCGTCAACCGCGTCTGATCGGTTCTCACTACTACTACTACTACTACTGCGCTTTTGCTGTTTAAAAATATACAGCATCTGTACACGAGTGGTGCGTTTTAATTACTGCTAAAAGTAACAGCTGCTGTCTTTACGGCTGGCTAAGCGTGCACGTCCGTGCGTGTGCAAAACAAAAGCACGTCGAAAACCGGGGCCTTTTGACAACAAGTGTTCACTGTGCTACTTAATACCTCTTCGCAGGCACGTAGGCAAGCCCCCCCCCCCCCCCGAAAAAAAAATCGTTTCTACGTGCCTGCCTCTTCGTATTCAGCAACGAACCAATGGCACCATCAATGCCTCGCCCTTAGTGTGCTTCAACTGCAGCTTCTTTCTTATTGATGTACTTTGTTAACCTTAATTGATATATTCTAAGTTGGGCATGTAAGCAAGTTACTATCAATTTGAAATTTCCCATTTAAACACTATTCAAAAGTACATTGCACGTCGTCGTAATAAAAGCAGGAGAAAATACTTATTTGTTGAAAGGCGACAGCTAATCGACAAAATAGTAGTTTAACAAACTTCGTTTCTGGGCAAGTTCGTTTATATTCGAAAAGAAAGCCAACGTACTGTGTATACTGAATAGTAACAGAAACAGCAATACTGCAGTGAATTCTGCTATTTATGTCTTGAAAGAGGCTGTTTTCCTGTGTTCAGCGTGACCGTTATCCCGCTTCGACATTGCGCTTTGCTGTATTTCATGAAATACGTTGTCCTTGGCAATGGACAAACGAAGGCGGAAAGACCTTACGCTCCTTGCAGTTATATTAGTTTCTTTTGTGAGTTACTGTGTTCGTTAAAAGTGCGATCTATAAATACAAGACAAAATTTACAAGTTTCTATGCGTTTTTATTGCATCATTGATCCCAGGAGGGTTAGAGTCAAAGAACCCGTGCATACACAAAAACTGTTCTCACATGGTTAAATAAGACATTGGTGGTAAATAACGATGAGAACGACCGACACGCACACGACCGGCGAAACCAGGGGAGGGGGGAGCGCGGAGCGAGCGCGCGCCTCCAGACCGGCCGTGGTTTTACAATAAAGGATCGGTCGAGAAGAGCGAACTGCGACGAATGTTACAAAAGAAACGTGGAGTTTCAAAGGTAAGGGTGCGAGGAAGTTCTGTAGGTCCGGTGCACATATGGTTGGAGAAATGAAAGGGCGTACATACGAAAACTGCGTGCATTTTACTGGTTTGTGAACGTTTTGGCCGTGGCACAGCCTTCGTCAGTCAGAACTTTGACCAGTGCGCACGCGCATGTGCGTGTGTGTTTGCGCGTACGTGTGTGTATTTGCATGTGTGCGTGCGTGCGTGCGTGCGCGCGCGCGTTTGTTTGTTTGTTTGTTTGTTTGTTTGTGTGTGTGTGTGTGTGTGTGTGTGTGTGTGTGTGTGTGTGTGTGTGTGTGTGTGTGTGTGTGTGTGTGTGTGTGTGTGTGTGTGTGTGTGTGTGTGTGTGTGTGTGTTTTGGACTGACCTGCAGTATCAGAATTTATGAGGCATTGATTGCACCAAGTTCCACTGGCAGTGAATAATGCTCGATGGTATTTCGACATAATTGCGGCAATGACATTTTTATTCCAAACTATGCTCAACAGAAATACTGTTGGTGAAATATTTCCTCAATTGTAATTCAAAATAATTGCGTCAATGAAATTTTTATTGCAAAGTGCTCAAGAGAAATATTGTTTACGAATTATGTCCTCAATAGTATTTCGATAGAAATGAGTCAATAAAATTCTTATTGCAAAATGGTCAACAGAAATATGGTTTACGAACTATGTCCTCAATGGTATTTCGATAAAAATGAGTCAATGAAATTTTTATTGCAAAATGGTCAACAGAATTATTGTTGAGGAAATATTCCCTCAATGGTATTTCGATTGAAATGAGTCAATGAAATATTTATTGCCAAATGCTCAACAGAATTATTGTTGTCGAAATATTCCCTCAACGGTATTTCCATAGAAATGAGTCAATGATATTTTTATTGCGAACTGCTCAACAGAAATGTCGTTGACGAAGTATTGAAGCAAGTCAATGAGTATTGCGGGAATCATTGATAATCAATAAAGTCAATAATTCGATCATACTCCGGCAATGGAAAATCAACAGTCATTTTCATAAGGGTGACCCTTTAACCCGGAAAACGATAAAATAACTGCACTTGATATAGACGATGCATATGTTATATTTGGTGCCTATAAAGTGCTCCTACGCTTCAGATGACGTCATCCCGGACTTGTCGTCAGATAAATCCTCTGTACGCGAGGATTTATTAAACAGAACAGGTGTGCACTGTAAGCGTTCTCAGCCTTGCCTGGCACGCATTAAACGCATCATTTACTACGCTGTCATACGTACTTGAGCGAGGGCGACAGTCAGCCGGAGGAATCTCGGTGTAATCTAGATAATATGGCGCACTCCTAATCCGGCAAAGTCAGCGACGCGCATAATTCCTCGTGTCTGTCTCGTTCTCAAGAAGAGCGCACTCCACTCCCAAGAAGACGCACTTGAACAACTCACTGAAAGAGCAAAGTCGCAGAAGTTCGCTAAGAAACGCTTCGCATTTAAAAAGAATGGAGGATACAAAGACTGAGGTCGGAAACGCCTATTCCGAAACTAAGACTTTTTTGACGTGTATACAAAAGCCCTCTTCACCCTTCAAACTTACCTCGCACCTACATCACGTAGGTGTCGTACAACTCTCTCATGAGCACGTGAACATGCGGTTGTGTGAAGCGAGTTTACTTCAGTACACACCGTATTCAGACATCCACACGGCCTTCTTGAAGGCCACCTTCGCCACTTCTGCGCGACATGCCTTTGCTAAGGATGGTCATGTGGCGTAGAATGTCATACTTACAGACTATGTATTACATATTGAAATACCCACATCTGCCTATGTGCTTTTTAGCCATTAGAGGAACGTTTCGGACAAGAGGGGGAGGCATAGATTCCTGATTTGTATAGAAGAGAGTTGGGAAGGGGGGGGGGTGGCAAGTGAAGCTGGAATAACTGGGCAGTGAGATTAGGTGGTGTACACAAACGAAAAATAGAGAAATTTGTGTTCCTAAATTGTGATTAGGAGAAGTTTGAAAATTTTGCACAACGCCCCTCTAGCATAATCCTAGATTATGACCTAATAGAACTGGTAGTTAGGGCTGTTTATGTAGGCGGCCAGGGGAGGGGCGGAGGGCGGGGGAATATACCGAGTGTTTCATGGAATGTGTCCAAAATTCTCAAAAATCACGGAAATGCGATATATGTTCGATGCCTTCAGAGTTAGGACTTCTGTAGGCTCAGGCATCTTAAGATGGCTAAAGCCATGATTTGGTACAGTAATTAAGAAAGTTAAATTAATGAACTTTTAACGCGATCGTGTCGCCGAAATTCCGGTGTCGGCTTCGGTGTCGGTGTCATTGGTTCTGAGCGAAAAACCATCATCTTGTCCGTGACCGATAAATTAAGTAAGATGAAAATAAAATAAATAAGAAGTGTCTTACGTTCGAATGAAAATCGAACCCAGAACATCCGCTTGGCAAGCAGGCGTTCTACCACAGAGCCATGGTATTGCTTTTTTTATCTTTCATGATATTTATTACAAATATGCGTAATTAGCTCGAAACTGCTTCGGAAAAAAGCAGCGCTATATGTATGCCATGTAGTGGAAGGAGTCTCCTTAGCGCATCTATTACTGCGTGGCACACGCGTAGAATCGCACCAGGCGTCAAAACATGTGAATTGCGCAACGAGTGGGTGTCTTAGAGGCCCACCCATTGCTCAGACATATTTAATCATCATCAGCTGCAAAGGCATCAACAATGTGAGCAGCTCCGTAGGTTCGCGTGTTGCCTTACGGACGCGTAGTGGGTCCTTCGCTGATTCGCAAAAGGAAAAACTATGGCGTAGTGGGCACTTAACAACCGTACTTGCAGTGGGCATTCTAGGATAGTTTGAAACGGCCAATGTTATGCGCACAGACGTTCGTTTCTTTGCGGCACAGTTGAGGCAAGCACCGAGAACCGAAGCCAGGTTAGCAAGTGAGAATGCGATGCGGACGAGACCCGGTTACGCTATCGCGTTCTAGTCTTGAAGGCGAAGCTCAAGCGTCCTCGAAGTTTCTTATTTAATGGAGGATGGCGGTTATGTCAAATGGGAGAAATGAAATCCTTCGCGCGAAGAGCTCATTGCAGCTTTGAAATTTCAAAAAAGCCGTCTGTAGTAATAATAGCGAACTAAGAATATTCGCTCAAACATAGGGCCGAAGCAAGGTTTGTGACCGGGCTAGTTGGTATTCCATAGTGACGTGGACAGCGCGTGTAATACACAAGGACGAAGAACCGACGAGGACTAGCGCTGTGTATACACAAGGACTAGCGTCCTTGTGTATTACACACGCTGTTCACGTCATTAGGGGCGAAACCGAAAACCGTAACGTGAAAGAGCGCAACTACCATATTCTCCTGAGACGTCCTGAATGAGTGAACTTCATCACATCAACCATCAACTGACTTCACTGTGTGGGGTTGCGGGAGGCGCTTGCAATAATAATAATAATAATAATAGCACGCAGGGCCCACACACTTCAGCGAACGGGGAAGAACTACACCTATACAATGGTTGTCTTGAACAGTGACGTCATTCTGGTCGTCTGCTTATTGCGCTCATGGGTGCGTCAGTTTCGGTTTCGCGGTTGAATTTAGTTGAATTTCATTACGCCACAATAAGCGCTAGAGGCCGCTTTTTCGAATTCTAAAAGCTGCAGTGGCTTCTATGAAGAACTTCCATTCTCCTATTTGAAATAACCGCCCAACTCCACTATTAAAAATGTTAAATTAATTACCTTTCTTAATAATGCCCCGAATATGATGTCTTCAGCTATATTGAGATGCCTGAGGCGACAGAAGTAATTGTGAAGGCATCGCAGAAATGTCGCATTTCCCTGATTTTTGATATGCATTTGGACGCATTTCTTGAAACACCCGGTATGAGGAACAGTGTGAATTTTTATTACAATATTTTTTGGGGAGGGCGAGATGGGAGTTTTTCTTAAGTAGCCGACAGGCCATCCTTACCCCCTGCCACGGTATGCCAATGACTATGGCATTTGGCTGATGAGCCTAAGTCGACAGTTTTCTTGAGGACCATGTTTCAGTGTGTGTTAAAGAGACACAAGAGGCAAATAACAATTTATGTAAGAGCGAAAGATGAATGCCTGAGACGTCAGTATTATCCACAGCAGTGCTCTACTAATCGAGAAATTAAGGTAAACGTGGGACACGACATGCGCCACCAATGGGACATCTTGGAATTAGCCCGATCACGTCAAGAGTCCCGAGTACAATTAATCACTGGCACTGAAACTACTTATAAATAAAAAAAAACACTCCGTACATTACAGGACGTAATGAAGTGTGGCTTGTATGTTTTTGTTTCATTCGTGGAAATAAAGTACTTGGCATTATCAAGGGGAACGGCGCGGGTGGTTTAAATGTTCCGTTTTCGCAGGACTCTTCTCCGCTCGCGCGCTCGCGTCTCAGTAGTAGTTTCATTATCGCGTACTCTTGCGTGTGCTTTGCACGCTCATGAAAGTCGCTCTAACGGAAAGTTCGACCAAATGCAGTTTCCCTGTTATGTTGCCGGATGCCTGAATGGTGTGCGCAGCTTGAGCGACAGCAGCTGCAGCAAAGAAACCGACGTTACTTTCCAATGGGTGCCGCAAATAAACACCTACAGCCGACTTGTAACTTGATTCATGGCTGCGCTAAAAACACGGACAACAGAAGAGACGTACACAGGACGGGCGCAACACACGACGGGCGCAACACAGGACATGCGCCCGTCCTGTGTACGTCTCTTCTGTTGTCCGTGTTTTTAGCGCAGCCATGAATCAAGTTACAAGATTGCACCAACTGGCCCAAATGAAAGCATTACTGCACCTACGCCGAAGTGGCCGAGTGTCGTGCCTCTGCATGCGACAGTGTGCTAAACAACCAATAAATCTACGTTGTGTTCGCTGCACTTTCGTGCAGAGGATTACGAGATCAACCGCAACTTGGGCAAGGCTTGTATTGCGCAGTGTACCATCCCCCTTGCGAAAGCTTGCTATATATTTAACTTTCGTGCGACCGCAGCTTGAGTATGCGTCAGTTATTTGGTCACCTCATCAGAAATAGCTAATCGAAGCATTAGAAATCATTCAGAATAGGGCAATTCGTTTCATTCCTCACAACTAAAGTGCCCATTCTAGTATAACCCAGAGCAAAACCCGAGCTTTCATTACAGTCGTTAAGTACTCGCCGTAATATTGCATTGCAGTCATTGTTTCATACGGTCATTCACTCTGACGAATTATCACTGCCATGTTTGAAACAGCAAGTCTACACATCGCGAAGATTGCCCAACGCTCTCAGCAACGTCCGCCTATATGGTGCGACGCAATGACTCAATTTTTCAGCATTTCCTCGCGCTGTCCGTCTCTAGAACAGCCTACAGGATAACATTGCTTCGCTTAGAGATCGTGGCGCTTTTGGCAATATGTTGACCTAAACATTTTTCTATACACTACGCTTAGTTTTTTCTTTTTGTTTTTTCTCGTGATAATCATGTGCATGAGTGCTTTTCAATACGATTACGTTTGCCTTTTCATAGCATGCATCTTCTAGGGCCTGGGAGGTGTTCCTAAATTAATAAGTTAAAGAAAGGTCTGCAATGCCTTTTCATTGCGGCTTTGTAAGGCTTCCAGCGACGCCTTCTGCCATGTCTAGGAGCTCCGTCTTCACAAGCCGAACACCTTGTGTAGGAACGCCGAGCTCTCTCAGGAACTGCACTGCAGCTGTTTGGCAGCTGTTTGAGACAGCATTGTAGGCTCCCAGGTCACAGTAGTGCTGGAGAACGGTGGCGACCTTGGCAGGCCCCAAATAAAGGTGGGCCAGCGGGATCTGGTAATAGAGAAGGACAGAAACTTTTCTTGAAGGGGCAGTTCCTATATTTTCGGCAATCGAGAGTTTTGCTATAGCCATGCTATCCACAGGGGTGGTCAAAAGTTCCCAGGAGATAGCAGCTCTCTGCTATCGAGGCGCTGCCATCGCAATCACACCTTGGTGCACGCTGGCTTCGAGCGTGTGCATCCCGCTCCCTTGCTAGTTCTCCTTGATAAGAAAGCGAGGTATAAACTTGGTGCGTCATGTTCCCTCAATCTTCGCTCTTCGAATTTTAATACTGTGCAGCGTGTAGTCAGGCGGCAGTGTTCAGGAATCTGACGCGGTATACTTGCGGCGACATTTGCCACACACCGTATACATTACCGTGGTTTTCGGCTTGCTGGAGAACAATATCGCGCGTTTGACTTTCCACTGTTATGGCGGTGGCTCTCTCAGCCGTTCGCGCAGGCCAATTCGTTGCATACGAACATGGTCGGAGCCCGAAATGTGTTCAGAAGATTTTTGTTGCGGCTAGTTAGAACATCTTAGTGGAATAAGCAGTAAAATTTCAAGAGCGAACAGTGAGATAACATGACGAACCGAGTTTATACCTCGCTTTCTTATCAAGGAGAGCAAGAAAGAGAGAAATACACCCCCCCTCCCACCCCCCACGCACACGCTCGGCGCCAGCGTGCTCGAAGGCATGATTGCGATGGCAGCGCCCCGATAGCAGCGAGCTGCTGCTCCGCGGCCGGGCGTTGCGGCCTCGGAACTTTTGACCACCCCTGTACCTTCATGATGTGTGTGAGTGTAGATATTTCGGTTGTTTCGTCAAACATTGCACATTCGTCAAACATTGCACATAACAACCTTTCGACTTAAATCCGCATAGAACACTTGCAACCGTTTCATGGTTTCTTTTGTATTTGGGATGGTTCATTGTACCAGACAGTTAATGGTGGCATTTGGTCTACCACGCAGTTTACCCTGCAGTCTACCCCACAGTTGTTGGTGAGAAAAAAATACGATGCTAGCTTAGGCGATCAAAGGCACCACGACGTCTGGCTCCACATACGAATAATCTTCCTGGCAACGCCGCCCTGTTAAACACCAAGGGCGCGGCCAACCTATTGGCCTCCAGTATAGTGATCCCCAGTGCGTCCCGCTGGGGTATTACCGTACAGGGAGAAGATTTCATGCTAGGCAGGCCTAGTGATAATGGTAATCGTGAATTAACGCGCCAGATAAACAGCCACAGTTTTACCGGAAGGGCGAAACTGTGGTACTTGATACTATACCGCGCCTCACCTTTAAAAGCACACTGAAACGGTTTTAAATTATCGAATTTCTTGCGTTTTCGGAATCAGCGACCAATTACATCATGCCTGCGAGGGTGCTTCTTGCAATGCTTATTTAAAAAGCTGCCCTATAAATCTGGAAACTTTAGCCGAGGGAACGCCCCCAGCGCGCGAGGAGCGGAGGCGAGGAGGATGGCAGAGAAACGTAGAAAAGCGACGTCATCGAGAGAGATGCGCAACAAGTAGAAATAGATCCTGTTACTTGCGGCGAACACCCGCTCTAAATGATGAGAAAAGAACCGGGTAGTTTTAAAGGAAACCTTTAAAATAAAAGTAACTAGGGTTCAAATGAGGGAATGGTACGAAGCAGAAGAAATAGAAATTACTTGCAATGCTTGCAAAAGAAGCGTGCGCAACTTAGAGCTAATACTGGCCCTTATAAAAATGACTATTGAGTAACTGTTGACAAATGATTGACGAATGGTTTAATCAATGACTTTTCAACTAAAGGTCAAATGTCGTTGAATCTTCTCAATGACTACACAACGAAATTGTCATTGATTCTTTCCAATCAAAAGTACATGTTGAAAAATATATTGATGTTTTGTTTATTTTATGTTGTACGGTGGTTGAGTTTAGGACCGGCCGCGCACGTATGAAGGTGGGCGTGAAACTTATTACAGATAATATCACGAGCACTCCTGCCATTTTATTAAGAAACCCAGACACACATGCGCATATAGTAGTTTATTTGCCTTTTTTTTCGTAGCCGGCATACATGACATTTAATTTCCGGCAAGCAACAAATACTCTTGCACGCAATCAACACTACAGCACTACTTGCATCATAGACGCTCTCTGTGTGTCAGCCAATGTAAAGCAAAATTTTTTTAAGCACATGCAGAACTTGCTGCTGCAAGTAATGTAATATATTACAAAAAATACAATTTTATTTTTAAATACGACTCCTTATTTGACGCAACCTTGTACAGTAATGCAGAGATGTAGCAATGATAACTGATAATCAGAAGCGCATGAGGCTTGCGAAGCCCCGAACTCAATGACCAAACCCTGGCCATCCAGAGTGCCCGCGATCGGGCCCTCAAGTTTGTCCTGGGGGTCCCTACGGTCCCTAACAGATTATAGCTCTAAGAGAATGACCCACTACATAACTATTCATGCGGCAACAACGCATTGCTGACTTCTTGCTTTAGTACCCGAAGCAACGCAGGTAACTGTAACCTCCTAGGACACGGTATACAGTGCGCAGAAACTGTACTGCAGCTGAATACACAAAGAAAGCTTAATTAATGAATTACTGTGGTTTTACGCGCCAAAACCCCAATATGATTATAAGTCACTCCGTTGTGGAGAGCTCATATCAGGAAATATGACACACCTGGGGCTTTTTAACGTGCACCTAAATTGAAGTAAATGGACCTTTAGCACTTTCGCCTCCATTAAAAATGCGACCGCCGTGGCCAGGATTGAATCCGCGATCTTCGGGTCAGCAGCCGAGCACCGTAACCACTGTACCACCGCGGCGGCCCCAAAGGCAGATTCGTTTGAGGATTTAACGGTCATAAGCAGTGTTTAAGGATAGGCACCATTTATGTACCGCCGTGGAAGCAAGCCAGTAACAAAAATTGATAAACCGTTAAACTTGAACGCGATATCCGCACGCACGCAAGCACGCACGCGCGCACACACACGAAGTACGTATTGTAAAGGTTAAGGTTTGCGCCCTCTTCAACAGCACATTTATTACAACAATATTTTGTGTGTCCAATGTATACGGGTGAGTATCGCCTTGCCGATCGCTAGCCTGCCTTCGCTTCTCGGTAGAGACCCAAACCGTGCCGCAAGGAAAGCCAAAGTACGGTGCCCCATGGCTGATATCTTTATTTGCATCTACCTCGAATTTTCGCTCACGGCCAACGCTGCTTTTTTACTCGCAACCAAAGAAGCCGCCGCCGACACCGGAATTTCTGCGAAACGAGCTCTTTAACGCTATCGCGGGCATGACGTAAAAGTATCTACCTATGGATGGTGGGGGCCTCGGCGCGTAATACAGCGCCTGCCTGTACGCGGTGTCGACTAACCATTATCTCAAACCTCACCGCATACATCTACCAGAGAAACGTGATGTACCAGCGACTATCATTCCTTTTCATTTTATTTTATTACTATCCCTGCTGTCACAAACGCACGCCTTTGCTCCATGCAAAACACGTTGGAACTTGAACGCTTGAACTCGAGCTTGCGTGCCATGTCTTATTGCGACTAAGAAATAACGCCAAAAGAATAATAATTTGGTGTGTTGCATTGCGTCAACAAACATGCAGAGTGCGAAGGTCGTTAACCAGCAAGCTTTACGTAACTTTTTTAATAATAGCAATTACCGCCTGACTTCGTGACGGGCTTCGTAGCGCTGGTGCTCTATCCGGTGTATCCATCCGCGTCGTTGTGTGACGTCAGTCGAGTACGCGGAATTCGAACGTGCTGGTCGCGCTCGCCGCGCTAGTCTCCTCTCGCTTTGGTTCGTGCTCTGTGAGTGCCGTGATTCACGGAAATTATGAACGCAGCTGTGAAGAAGCTACTTCGCGGCATGTTCAGCACTCATGTACCTGCATGCAAGGACTACGTTCTTCTGGAGTGCCTGTTAGTGGCCGTTATACGCGTACTGGAGTTAAGCCTAGTCCCGGAACATTTCCTGCGGAGAAATGGACGTCTCAGTTTGGGTGCGAGACTGTCGCGTCTTCATTTCTGCTTAGATGGAGGGACGGAAGCGATCACCTTGATGTGCGCTTACCATTGCTTGGATTTGCGGATTCTTTAAACTACAGGCCTCTGCCCTTGTTGAAGGTAAGTTAATTTTCTTTACCTGTGCACAATTATATTCGAAAGCCATGAAAAATGCGTGTTTTGTTGCATCGCGGGCTACATGCGCGACATGTTTCAGAAGTACGTGACTGCGTAATTTTTGCGGCATCCAGGATTACACTGTCCTAATATAAATGTAGGTTACGATTTACGTTCACTTTCGAACGTACTGACTTTTATTGGCCGCGCTTAACGGAGCTTGTTTCAAGGTATACATTATACGTTTACGTTCGAGCGCCTGTACTACGATTCTGACTCTGCAAAGCTACTTTGCGCTGTTTGCGCTATTTTGGAATAGTTTCGAATGGTGAGTGAGTGTTCAAAATCTTGTTTTAGGGACATACGTGGGGCGCCTTTCTAGTGCCAAGATGTTACTTTGCCTTGACTGTTTCGACGCGCGCCTTCAAACAAGTGGTCGTTCTCCCGCGCGTCGCTTCAGCCTGGTTAATTGTAGCATGTTCGCCCCTTTGTAGCCGTACGATGTTATCGAGTTTTCGCCTGTTCACACCGTCCTCCGCTAGGTACGAACTTATACAACAATTTCCCTTTTCTCCTTTTTTTTTTTTTTTTTGCAAGGTGGGAGTCACCCTTTTTATTTTGACAAGTGCTACACCAAACAAATTATGGCTTTCATCTCTGATGGTGGGTTACTTGCAGTTTTTGCATAAATAAAGATAGATTGTCCGCATATTTGCGTTTTTCTTTTCTTCTTGCCCTGCTCATGAAAGAAACGAAAGGTCACAGAACTTATAAAAGTTGACTTCTCCAGTGTCTGTGTGTGTGTCATTCAGTTGACTTATGTGCCCGTGTCCTGGTATTTTATTTCTCGTCCAGATTACCTTGTTTCCAGGTTTAACGCGGGGTTGGAAGAATTGAAGCATTATAACAGGCGATAAAAAGCATTTGCTATTGCAGTTATTGAAAGCGCGATCTGCCTCCGTGCAATTGTGCCTTACCTACTGTAATTCAGCTATAGTGAAAGTAAACTAACCTGATTTAAGTTATTCTTTGCTTTTTGTGTACATATATAGCTTGCTTTCCCGTGCAGAATGCGAGTTGGCACAGTCTGCCACAATAACACTAACTATGCAGGCCTCTTCTTGCTTTTTATGCAAGCATACACCAGCAGTGCCTATCTATAGATAGCTGTGTGCTCATATAAAACCCATAAAGGGCACTTAGCAGTTGTTATTAGAGTTACGAAAAGTATTTATGAAGCCCAAGGAACTGCAATTCATATTGTAAACACGTGCCTCAGCAGGCATTCAAGAGGTTCTATGCAAGACCTTTTGGACCATGCCTACTGTGGCATGTGCTTCAGTAGGCTTGTTCTTTCAGGGGGAGGATATCACACTTGCATGTCTACAAGAATTCAACAACTATTACGACATCATCATCATCAGCCTGTCTACGCCCACTGCAGGGAAAAGGCCTCTCCCATGTTCCGCCAATCAACTCGGTCCTGTGCTTTCTGCTGCCACGTTATACCTGCAAACTTCTTAATCTCATCTACCCACCTAATTTTTTTGTCTCCCCCTCACGCGTTTGCCATCTCTTGGAATCCAGTCAGTCCCTTAATGACCACCGGTTATCCTGCCGACGTGCTACGTGGCCGGCCCATATCCATTTCTTCTTCTTAATTTCAACTATGATATCCTTAACCCCCGTTTGTTCCCTGACCCACTCTGCTCTCTTCCTGTCTCTTAAGGTTACACCTATCATTTTCCTTTCCATCGCTCGCTGCGTCGTCCTCAATTTAAGTTGACCCTCTTTGTAAGTCTCCAGGTTTCTGCTCCGTAGGTAGTACCGGTAAGATGCAGCTGTTATATACCTTCCTCTTGAGAGATAGTGGTAGACTACCATTCATGATTTGATAGTGCTTGCCGAATGAGCCCCTCCCATCCTTATTCTCCTAGTTATTTCACTCTCATGGTTCGGCTCCGCGGTTACGACCTGTCCTAAGTAGACGTACTCCTTTACACTTCCAGCGTCTCGCCACCTATCGCAAAGCGCTGTTCTCTGCCAAGATTTTCCACATTACTTTAGTTTATGCATATTAATTTTCAGACCTACTCTTCTACTTTCCGTATCCAGTTCAGTAATCATGAGCTGTAATTCGTCTCCCGCGTTACTCATCAATGCATGTCATCAGCGAATCTCAGTTTACTGAGATACTCTCCCTTAACTCTTATCCCTAATTCTGCCAATCTAGGGCCTTGAAAACCTCCTGTAAACACGCGGTGATAGCATTGGAGAGATCGTGTCTCCCTGTCCGACGCCTTCTTTATTCGGATTCTGTCGCTTTCTTTATGAAGACTATAGTGGCTGTGGACCGCGGTAGAT